>NC_053023.1:553487677-553652777 GCF_003073215.2 Triticum urartu
TCTTCTGTCCCCCTGTGTTCGGTGGACGGGGCTCCTCGTCGTCATTCTCGCATTGCGACCCCTTCTCCTTGTCTTCGGCATTTAACTTGCCGGCCTGTTTGAAGACCCAACAACTCCGGTGGGTATGATTGGCTGGTTTATCAGGGGTGCCATGGATCGGACATGGACGATCGAGTATGCGGTCCAGGCTAGAAGGGCCCTGATTATTCCTTTTATATGGCTTCTTCCGCTGACCGGACTTGGATCCACTGAATCCGGCATTGACTGCCGTGTCATCAGTATTGTCACCATTGTTTCGACGCTTCTGCCTGTTGCGTCGGGGCTTGCCGTTGCTATTTCTGGCTTCCGAGGTGCCAGGTTCGCTTGCATTGTTATTGCTGTGGGCTAGCCAGCTATCTTCGCCCGTGCAAAAGTGGTTCATGAGTGCCGTGAAGGCCTCCATGGACTTCGGCTTTTCTTGGCCGAGGTGTCGGGCGAGCCATTCGTCGTGGATGCTATGTTTGAAGGCCTCTAGGGCTTCGGCATCCGGACAGTCGATGATTTGGTTCTTTTTAGTTAAGAACCTAGTCAAGAATTTCCTTGCTGACTCTCCGGGCTGTTGGATTATGTGACTTAAGTCATCGGCATCCGGAGGTCTGACGTATGTGCCTTGGAAGTTGTCGCGGAAGGCGTCTTCTAGGTCTTCCCAGCTGCCAATAGAGTTTTCAGGAAGGCTGTTCAATCAGTGCCGGGCTGGTTCCTTGAGTTATAGGGGGAGGTATTTGATGGCATGAAGATCATCGCCGTGGGCCATATGAATATGGAGAATAAAGTCTTCAAACCATACCGCGGGATCTGTGGTTCCATCATATTATTCGACATTCGCGGGTTTGAACCCTTCTGGGAATTCATGTTCCATTACTTCATCAGTGAAGCAGAGGGGTGTGCGGCGCCTCTATATCGAGCCAGATCGTGACGTAGTTCGGATGGAGTCCGTCTATGGTTTTCGGCCCAGACATGATTGTGCTTGCTATGTTCGGCTTGATAGCCATCGTCGCGCATTGGGGCACGCCCCCGCGATCCATAGATCAATCTGGCCGGACCTGCTTTATTTTTCAGGTCCTGTCGCAGGTCATATGTATATTCCCAAGCTGTTTTATCTCTCCCTTTATGATGAGGTAGGACGGGCTGGTGTTTGGCTTGAGTTGCCGCTTTGTCTCGGCCATGTGGTGGTCAATCAGCCGCATTAACTCGCTGATGGTACAGGCTCAAATGCCTCGTCATTGAATTGAGGTAGTAGTTTATGCTTCGGGTAACTTTTGGTTGGGCGCTCGAGGCCGTATTCCTCTTCTTGCAGGACATTAGTCCATCTATCGTTGAGCGGATCTTGATCAGCTTGAAGCTTCTGCTGCTGCTTCCTTTTCAGGCTCCTTGCAGTGGCTATTAGTTGTTGCTTAAAGTGCTCCTGCTCGAGAGGTTCCTCAGGCATGATAAAGTCTTCGTCACCGAGGCTCACCTCATCCTCGGAGGGTGGAAGGTAATTACTATCCTCCAAGTCTTCGTTTGCATGCTGTTCATCAGGGCTAACTTTCCCATCCTCCCGATCGTCTTGTTCAGAGTTTTGCTCGACAGGGTTTTCTTGGTCTTCGGCATTGTCCAGAGTGTTGTTGTCTCTCGTGCCAGTATTGCTGTCTTTGCTGCGACGTGATTTAGAGTGGCGCCATCAGCGCTTTGGTTGTATCTTGGGAGGTTTATCCTCTACTAGATTTTTCTCATTATCGCTGTCACCCTCCTTGGGTGTATCCACCATGTACACGTCATACGAAGAGGTGGCCGTCCAGCGTTCGGTAAACGGCGGGTTTTCGGCTTGCTCCTCTCCGGCATCATCGTCCATACCGTCAATGTCTTTAGAGCCGTAATCGGGCATGTCAGTTAAGTCCTCTACTATGGAGATGAAGTGGGTGGTGGGTTGGACATAAAATTCCCCGCTCTCAGCCCCTAGTCCGGGCTGGGCATAGTTCAGACGTTGCTCCTCCATAATCACGAGGGATCACATCAAGTCTAGAACCTCGCTTAAAGGCTAGGTTTGTCGAGGGAGAAAAGAATCCATGGAGTATGGCGGGAAGGGAATTCCTCGGCCGAGCTCACACGATGCTGACTCCGAGAGTTCGGAGCCAACGTCCAGGGAAGAGTCCGGCTTGGTGATGGTTGCAGGCGACACTACTTCCTCCGGCTCTCCCGTACTGGGCCTAGTGGCCACAGATAATCCGGCGAGTTTAGAAATCCCGTCTTCGGTCCTAGCGAGGTGCTCCGGCTCTAAGGCCAGAGAAAAGGTTGGGGTCGTGAATCCTTGGAAGATCAAGTCTCCTCAGATATCAGCGACATAATCCAGGTTTCCAAAACTAATTTGGTGACCTGGGGCGTAGCTGTCGATCTGCTCCAGATGGCCAAGCGAGTTCGCCCGCAGTGTGAAGCCACCGAATACGAAGATCTAGCTGGGGAGAAAAAGCACCCCTAGGGTAGCCTCGTTGCAGATGATGGATGGAACCATCGAACCTTTTGGTGGCGACACAATGGAACTCTCAATGAAAGCACCAATGTCGGTGTCAAAACCGGCGGATCTCGGGTAGGGTCCCGAACTATGCGTCTAAGGTTGATGGTAACAGGAAGCAGGGACACAATGTTTTACCCAGGTTCGGGCCCTCTTGATGGAGGTAATACCCTATGTCCTGCTTGATTGATATTGATGAGTATGAGGGTTACAAGAGTTAATCTACCACGAGATCATGATAGCTAAACCTTAGGAGTTTAACCTGTATGATTATGATTGCCTCTACGGACTAAACCCTCCGGTTTATATAGATACCGGACGTGACTAGGTTTGTACAAAGTCGGTTACAAAGAAAGGAATCTTCATATCCGAACGCCAGGCTTGCCATCCACGCCAAGGAGAGTCCCATCCAGACATGGGAGAGAGTCTTCTGTCTTGTATCTTCACGACCCATTAGTCAGGCCCATGTCCAACAGGTCGGACTCCCGAGGACCCCTTAATCCAGGACTCCCTCAATGGAGTCCGGAGGGCACACGAGGTGCCCACGAGGCAGGGGTGCGCCCAGGGGGTTAGGCGCGCCCTCCACCCTCATGGACGCCTTGTGTCCTTTTCGGACTACTTCTTATTTTCCTATTTTCTTAAATATTCCGAAATGGAGGAAAATTTCTATTAGAACTATTTTAGATTTGGTTTACTTACCGTACCACTTACCTCCTCCTTTTCGGAGGCTGAGATGTTCTGGAAGGTGTCCCTTATATACTCCTCCGGGGTTACGGTTTCAATAACATTAGTTTCAACATTTATAGGGTTACCTGAGATATAATGTTTGATTCTTTGACCATTCACCACCCTTAGATTTGTCCCTTCGAAGTTGTTGATTTATGGCACCGAAACAATAGACCTCCTCAATAATGTAAGGACCTTCCCATTTAGAGAGGAGTTTTCCTGCAAAAAATCTTAAACGAGAGTTGTATAACAATGCATAATCACCTACATTAAACTCACGTTTTTGTATCCTCTTCTCATGCCATCTTTTAACTTTTTCTTTAAACAGTTTGGCATTCTCATAGGCCCGGGTTCTCCATTCATCAAGTGAGCTAATGTCAAATAGTCTCTTCTCACCGGCAAGTTTGAAATCATAATTGAGACCTTTAATCGCCCAAGATGCCTTATGTTCTAGTTCGAGAGGTAAGTTACATGCTTTTCCATAAACCATTTTATATGGAGACATACCCATAGGATTTTTATATGCAGTTCTATAGGCCCATAATGCATCATCAAGTTTCTTGGACCAATTCTTTCTAGATCTATTAACAGTCTTTTGCAAAATTAATTTAAGCTCTCCATTACTCAGTTCTACTTGACCACTAGACTGTGGATGATATGGAGATGCAATTCTATAAGTGACATCATACTTAGCAAGCATTTTACGAAAAGCACCATGAATAAAATGTGAACCACCATCAGTCATTAAGTATCTAGGGACTCCAAACCTCGAAAAAATAACTTCTTTAAGCATCTTAATAGAGGTGTTATGATCAGCACTACTAGTCAGAATAGCTTCTACTCACTTAGTAACGTAATCAACCGCAACTAAAATATGTGTATACCCATTAGAGGAAGGAAACGGTCCCATATAATCAAAGCCCCAAACATCAAATAGTTTAATAACAAGTGAATAATTCATAGGCATTTCTTGACGTCTACTAATATTACCAATTCTTCGACATTCATCACAAGACAAGACAAACTTACGGGCATCCTTGAAGAGAGTAGTCCAATAAAACCAGATTGCAATACCTTATGTGCAGTTCTATCTCTAGCATGGTGTCCTCCATAAGCCTCGGAGTGACACTTGCGTAGGATCTGTTCCTGTTCATGCTCAGGTACACAACATCTAATAACAACATCTACTCCTTCTTTATAAAGGTGTGGGTCATCCGAGAAGTAATGTCTTAAATCATAGAAAAAACTTTTTTCTTTTGCTGGTTTGTGAAACTAGGTGGTATAAATTTAGCAACAATGTAATTAGCATAATGAGCATACCATGGAGCAGTACGAGAAGCATTTATGACAGCTCATTATTCATCAGGAAAGCTATCATCAATAGGTAGTGGGTCATCAAGAACATTAGCTAACCTAGACAAGTTGTTTGCAAGGGGGTTCTCAGCTCCTTTTCTATCAATAATATGCAAATCAAATTCTTGTCGTAGGAGGACCCATCTAATAAGTCTAGGTTTAGCATCTTTCTTTCCCATAAGATATTTAATAGAAGCATGATCAGTGTGAACAATTACTTTATAATCAACAATATAAGGTCTGAACTTATTACAAGCAAATACGACTGCTAAAAATTCTTTTTCAGTAGTCGCATAATTTCTCTGGGCAGTGTCTAGAGTTTTACTAGCATATTGGATAACATTTAATTTCTTATCAACTTTTTTTCCTAAAACATCACCTACAACATAATCACTAGCATCACACATAATTTCAAAGGGTAAATTCCAATCAGGTGGCTGAACAATGGGTGCAAAAATCAAAGCTTTCTTAAGTATTTCAAATGCTTCTACGCAATCATCATCAAAGACAAAAGGAAGATCTTTTTGTAAGAGATTAGTCAGAGGCCTGGAAATTTTTAAGAAGTCTTTAATGAACCTCATATAAAAACCGGCATGACCAAGGAAACTTCTTATACCTTTAATGTCCTTAGGACATGACATATTTTCAATTGCATCAACTTTAGCTTTATCAACTTCAATACCTCATTCAGAAATTTCATGCCCCAAGACAATACCTTCATTAACCATAAAGTGGCACTTCTGCCAATTCAGGAGAAGATTAGTTTTTCACATCTCTGCAAAACTCGATCAAGCTTGCTTAAGCAATCATCAAAAGAAGTTCCATATACAGAAAAATCATCTGTGAATACCTCAACAATCTTTTCACAAAAGTCAAAGAATATAGCAGTTATACATCTTTGAAAGGTAGCAGGTGCATTACATAAACCAAAAGGCATACGTCTATAAGCAAATGTACCGAAAGGACAAGTAAAAGTGGTCTTTTCCTAATCCTCTTTTGACACATGTATTTGAGAGAAACCAGAATAACCGTCTAGAAAGCAAAAATGTGTATGTTTGGATAATCTTTCTAGCATTTGATCAATAAAAGGTAAAGGGTAATGATCCTTTTTAGTAGCTTTATTTAATTTGCGGAAGTCAATTACCATTCTATAACTAGTAACAATTCTTCGTGGGATCAATTCATCTTTATCATTAGGAACAACAGTAATACCTCCTTTCTTAGGGACACAATGGATAGGACTTACCCAATGACTATCAGCAACGGGATAAATTATACCTGCCTCCAAAAGCTTTATTATTTCTTTTCTTACCACTTCTTTCATCTTAGGATTTAACCGCCGTTGGTGATCAACAACCGGTTTAGCGTATTTCTCTAGTTTTATTTTGTACGGGCATAGAGTGGGACTAATGCCCTCAAGATCATCAAGAGTATATCCAATAGCAGCATGGTGCTTCTTCAGAGTTTTCAATAATTTCTCTTCTTCTTGCTCAAAAAGTTTAGCACTAATAATAACATGATATATGTTCTTTTCATCAAGATAAGCATATTTAAGAGTATTAGGCAATGGTTTAAGTTCAAATAAGGGATCACCCTTGGGTGGAGGAGGATCCCCTAGAATTTCGACAAGTTGTGTTTCAAAATAGGTCCCTATTTAAAGAATATATTTCATTTATTTCCGTTCTTTCATTTAACATCCCAAATTTTCAATTTGGAATGTTATACATTAGACCATCATTGCATATCATAATTTATTTGCTTTTGGTTTTGATACTAGAAATTCCACGCAACTCAAGGACCCACGGAGATAGTTGGGGATTTCGTTATTTTCATATTTGAGTTTTCTCAAATCTTGCGAATAGGATCATTTGATTTTAATTATTTTATCATCAATTATTTCTACTACAAAAATATGAGAGAGGGAATAAAATGACTTTCCCAAAATAAATAAATATTGAGGACTTAATAACAAAATCAAATAAGATTTTATTTCGGAGTTTTTCGGTATTTTATTTGAATTTAGGAAAAATGTGCGTTTTTCAAAATTGCATTTAGGCCCCAAATAAATGTTCACCTTGTGCGGCTTGATTTTAGAATCCCGGGAAAATTTATTTCGGGATTTTTGGAGTCCGTTTAGTATTTCTTTTATTTTTTTTTCTGCGTGGAATAATAATAAAAAAAACACGACCCGACTTTGGGCCGTACCCGAGCAGGACTCCGCCCGGGGGCAGCCTTTATAAGCCGCCCGACCCGAGCTGCCAGCCCACCGCGCCCGAAACCCTAATCAGCCGCCGCCGCCGCCGGACCCGCCGCCCGAGGTCAACCTCGTTTTCGCCGCCCGTTTTTTTTAGAAAGAAAAAAAGTCGCGGTTTTTATTTTTTTAGTTTCGGTTTTTTAAATAGATCGGGTTTTTCGGTTTATTTATTTAGCGAGCGTTCGTCCGTTCGTTCGTTCTAGCGAACATTCGTCGTTTTTCTTTTTCTCGGATTAAATCCGCGATTTTTCTGATCGCGATTCCTGATCCGATTTTCGTTTTAGTATAACTTTTCGCTCGTTTATCGGAATCAGGCAATTCAAGCGCCTGGAGTTTCGTCTCGAAACCCTCTATCCGTTTAACCAACTTAAACAAGTTTTTTCCACTGTAAAAATTTCCCTAGATCCATAATAGTAAACGAAGCTTGTTTCTTTTGCCGTTTGACTTTCGTTGCTTCGTTTGATTTGATTCTTTTTGCAAACCGGAGTTCTTAAGTTGAACCTTCTGGTTAGATATCTTATTTGAGTTTTACCCGTGCATTAGATGAATACTTATTGTATGCTTGTTTATTTGTCTGCGATAGAATACCCGGAGTGCACCGCCTGTTACTTCGAATCTCTAGGTTTCACGGATCATCAGCAAGGCAAGTAACACTTTGATCATACCTCCTACTACCCAGTTTTATTGCATTAGATCAATCCTCAAACGTTGCATGATTAGGATCTAATTAAATTGTGGGATGGGAAGTAGTTGAGGTAGTACCTATTACCTGTTGTATTATCAAACCTTTGGGAGTTACTTTATGTTTGCCTATTATGCCATGCTATGCTAGTAGACGTGGATTGGGTGAGTGATATCCATGACAGATGTGAGTTTGTTAATTAATGGTTTATCTAAGGTGGCAACTTAAACACACATCTGGGTGGATTGAGGTACCTGGATATTCCAGGATTGCCTATTTTTCTTTATGGACCGCCACCCAGGCCCAAAGGGATCATGAGATTTTCATACCAGAAACTTCCGTGTGCAGCCACAAGCTATTATGGGCTCTAACATAGTTTATTAAGTCGTGCGAACTCTTACAGGGCAGACTAGTGTTGGGGAATGTAGTAATTTCAAAAAATTTCCTACGCACACACAAGATCATGGTGATGCATAGCAACGAGAGGGGAGAGTGTGATCTACGTACCCTCGTAGACAGACAGCGGAAGCGTTATGACAACGTGGTTGATGTAGTCGTACGTCTTCACGGCCCGACCGATCAAGCACCGAAACTACGGCACCTCCGAGTTCTAGCACACGTTCAGCTTGATGACGATCCCCGGACTCCGATCCAGCAAAGTGTCGGGGAAGAGTTCCGTCAGCACGACGGCGTGGTGATGATCTTGATGTTCAACTGTCGCAGGGCTTTGCCTAAGCACCACTACAATATTATCAAGGACTATGGTGGAAGGGGGCACCGCACACGGCTAAGAGAATGATCTTGGAGATCAACTTGTGTGTCTAGGGGTGCCCCCTGCCCCCGTATATAAAGGAGCCAAGGGGGGGTGCGGCCGGCCCTAGGAGGAGGCGCGCAGGAGGAGTCCTACTCCTACCGGGAGTAGGACTCCCCTCCCTTTCCCTAGTTGGATTAGGACTTGGGGGGAAGGAGGAGAGGGAAGAAAGGAAAGGGGGGGCGCCCCCCTCCTTGTCCAATTCGGACTTGGGGGGGGGGGAGGGGCGCGCGGCAGCCCCTAGGCCTCCACTCCTCTTCCTCCACTAGGCCCATTAAGGCCCATTAGGTTACCGGGGGGTTCCGGTAACCTCCCGGTACTCCGGTAAAATGCCGATTTCACCCGGAACACTTCCGATGTCCAAACATAGGCTTCCAATATATCAATCTTTATGTCTCGACCATTTCAAGACTCCTCATCATGTCCGTGATCACAATCTGGGACTCCTAACTAACTTCGGTACATCAAAACTCATAAACTCATAATATAACTGTCATCGAAACCTTAAGCGTGCGGACCCTATGGGTTTGAGAACAATGTAGACATGACCGAGACACGTCTCCGGTCAATAACCAATAGCGGAACCTGGATGCTCATATTGGCTCCCACATATTCTACGAAGATCTTTATCGGTCAGACCGCATAACAACATACGTTGTTCCCTTTGTCAACGGTATGTTACTTGCCCGAGATTCGATCATCCGTATGTTACTTCAAGCCATTTTGTGGAATTTGGGCTCACCATCGCTTCTCCATAGTTCGTAGGTTCATCATGATCTAGTAGCATGACTTCCAGAACAGGATTACTGTACCACTCTGGTGCGGATCTTACTCTGGTTGATCTACGAGGTTCAGTGGTATCTTATTCTGAAGTTTCATGATCTTCATCATTAGCTTCCTCACTAATTGGTGTAGGTGTCACAGAAACCGGTTTCTGTGATGTACTACTTTCCAATAAGGGAGCAGGTACAGTTACCTCATCAAATTCTACTTTCCTCCCACTCGCTTATTTCGAGAGAAACTCCTTCTCTAGAAAGTTTTCGAATTTAGCAACAAAAGTCTTGCCTTAGGATCTGTGATAGAAGGTGTATCCAATAGTTTCCTTTGGATATCCTATGAAGACACATTTCTCCGATTTGGGTTCGAGCTTATCAGGTTGAAGCTTTTTCACATAAGCATCGCAGCCCCAAACTTTCAGAAACGACAACTTTGGTTTCTTGCCAAACCACAGTTCATAAGGCGTCGTCTCAACGGATTTTGATGGTGCCCTATTTAACGTGAATGCGGCCGTCTCTAAAGCATAACCCCAAAACAATAGCGGTAAATCAGTAAGAGACATCATAGATCACACCATATCTAGTAAAGTACGATTACGACGTTCGGACACACCATTACGCTATGGTGTTCCAGGTGGCGTGAGTTGCGAAACTATTCTGCATTGTTTCAAATGTACACCAAACTCGTAACTCAAATATTCTCCTCCACGATCAGATCGTAGGAATTTTATTTTCTTGTTACGATGATTTTCAACTTTACTCTGAAATTCTTTGAACTTTTCAAATGTTCAGACTTATGTTTCATTAAGTAGATATACCCATATCTGCTTAAGTCATTTGTGAAGGTGAGAAAATAACGATATCCGCCACGAGCCTCAACATTCATCGGACCACATACATCTGTATGTATGATTTCCAAAAAATGTGTTGCTCTCTCCATAGTACCGGAGAATGGTGTTTTTGTCATCTTACCCATAAGGCACGGTTCGCAAGTACCAAGTGATTCATAATCAATTGGTTCCAAAAGTCCATCAGTATGGAGTTTCTTCATGCGCTTTACACCGATATGACCTAAACGGCAGTGCCACAAATAAGTTGCACTATTATTATCAACTCTGCATCTTTTGGCTTCAACATTATGAATGTGTGTGTCACCACTATCGAGATTTAATAAGAATAGACCATTCTTCATGGGTGCATGACCATAAAAGATTTTACTCATATAAATAGAACAACCATTATTCTCTGATTTAAATGAATAAGCGTCTTGCATCAAACAAGATCCAGATATAATGTTCATGCTCAACGCTGGCACCAAATAACAATTATTTAGGTCTAATACTAATCCCGAAGGTAGATGTAGAGGTAGCGTGCCGACCGCGATCACATCGACTTTGGAACCATTTCCCACGCGCATCGTCACCTCGTCCTTAGCCAATCTTCTCTTAATCCGTAGACCCTGTTTCGAGTTGCAAATGTTAGCAACAGAACCAGTATCAAATACCCAGGTGCTACTGCGAGCATTAGTAAGGTACACATCAATAACATGTATATTGCATATACCTTTGTTCACCTTGCCATCCTTCTTATCCGCCAAATACTTGGGGCAGTTCCGCTTCCAGTGACCAGTCTGCTTGCAGTAGAAGCACTCAGTTTCAGGCTTAGGTCCAGATTTGGGTTTCTTCTCTTGAGTAGCAACTTGCTTGCTGTTCTTTTTGAAGTTCCCCTTCTTCTTCCCTTTGCCCTTTTTCTTGAAACTAGCAGTCTTGTTGACCATCAACACTTGATGCTCCTTCTTGATTTCTACCTCCGCAGCTTTCAGCATTGCGAAGAGCTCGGGAATAGTCTTATTCATTCCTTGCATATTATAGTTCATCACGAAGCTCTTGTAGCTAGGTGGCAGTGATTGGAGAATTCTGTCAATGATGCAATCATCTGGAAGATTAACTCCCAATTGAATCAAGTGATTATTATACCCAAACATTTTGAGTATATGCTCACTGACATAACTGTTCTCCTCCATCTTGCAGCTATAGAACTTATTGGAGACTTCATATCTCTCAATCCGGGCATTTTCTTGAAATATTAACTTCAACTCCTGGAACATCTCATATGCTCCATGACGTTCAAAACGTCGTTGAAGTCCTGATTCTAAGCCGTAAAGCATGGCACACTGAACTATCGAGTAGTCATCAGCTTTGCTCTGCCAGGCGTTCATAACATCTGGTGTTGCTCCAGCAGCAGGCCTGGCACCCAGCGGTGCTTCCAGGACGTAATTCTTCTGTGCAGCAATGAGGATAATCCTCAAGTTATGGACCCAGTCCGTGTAATTGCTACCATCATCTTTCAACTTTGCTTTCTCAAGGAACGCATTAAAATTCAACGGAACAACAGCACGGGCCATCTATCTACAATCAAACATAAACCAGCAAGATACTATCAGGTACTAAGTTCATGATAAATTTAAGTTCAATTAATCATATTACTAAAGAACTCCCACTTAGATAGACATCCCTCTAATCCTCTAAGTGATCACATGATCCAAGTGAACTAAACCATGTCCGATCATCACGTGAGATGGAGTAGTTTCATCGGTGAACATCACTATGTTGATCATATCTACTATATGATTCACGCTCGACCTTTCGGTCTCCGTGTTCCGAGGCCATATCTGTATATGCTTGGCTCATCAAGTATAACCTGAGTATTCCGTGTGTGCAACTGTTTTGCACCCGTTGTATTTGAACGTAGAGCCTATCACACCCGATCATCACGTGGTGTCTTAGCACGAAGAACTTTCGCAACGGTACATACTCAGGGAGAACACTTCTTGATAATTAGTGAGAGATCATCTTAAAATGTTACCGTCAAAGCAAGATAAGATGTATAAAAGATAAACAGCACATGCAATCAATATAAGTGATATGATATGGCCATCATCATCTTGTGCTTGTGATCTCCATCTTCGAAGCACCGTCATGATCACCATCATCACCGACGCGACACCTTGATCATCATCGTAGCATCATTGTCGTCTCGCCAATCTTATGCTTCCACAACTATCGCTACCGCTTAGTGATAAAGTAAAGCATTACAGCGCAATTGCATTGCATACAATAAAATGACAACCATATGGCTCCTGCCAGTTGCCGATAACTCAGTTCCAAAACATGATCATCTCATACGATAAAATTTAGCATCATGTCTTGACCATATCACATCACAACATGCCTGCAAAAACAAGTTAGACGTCCTCTACTTTGTTGTTGCAAGTTTTACGTGGCTGCTACGGGCTTAGCAAGAACCATTCTTACCTACGCATCAAAACCACAATGATAGTTTGTCAAGTTGGTGCTGTTTTAACCTTCGCAAGGACTGGGCGTAGCCACACTTGGTTCAACTAAAGTTGGAGAAACTGACACCCGCTAGCCACCTTTGTGCAAAGCACGTCGGGAGAACCGGTCTCGCGTAAGCGTACGCGTAATGTCGGTCCAGGCCGCTTCGTCCAACAATACCGCCGAACCAAAGTATGACATGCTGGTAAGTAGTATGACTTATATCGCCCACAACTCACTTGTGTTCTACTCATGCATATAACATCAACGCATAAAACCTGGCTCGGATGCCACTGTTGGGGAACGTAGTAATTTCAAAAAATTTCCTACGCACACACAAGATCATGGTGATGCATAGCAACGAGAGGGGAGAGTGTGATCTACGTACCCTCGTAGACCGACAACGGAAGCGTTATGACAACGCGGTTGATGTAGCCGTACGTCTTCACGGCCCGACCGATCAAGCACCGAAACTACGGCACCTCCGAGTTCTAGCACACGTTCAGCTCGATGATGATCCCCGGACTCTGATCCAGAAAAGTGTCGGGGAAGAGTTCCGTCAACACGACGGCGTGGTGACGATCTTGATGTTCAACTGTCGCAGGGCTTCGCCTAAGCACCACTACAATACTATCGAGGACTATGGTGGAAGGGGGCACCGCACACGGCTAAAAGAACAATCTTGGAGATCAACATGTGTGTCTAGGGGTGCCCCTGCCCCCGTATATAAAGGAGCCAAGGGGGGGTGCGGCCGGCCCTAGGAGGAGGCGCGCAGGAGGAGACCTACTCCTACCGGGAGTAGGACTCCCCTCCCTTTCCCTAGTTGGATTAGGACTTGGGGGGGGGGGAAGTAGGTGAGGGAAGGAAGGAAAGGGGGGCGCCGCCCCCCTCCTTGTCCAATTCGGACTTGGGGGGGGGGAGGGGCACACGGCAGCCCCTAGGCCTCCTCTCCTCTTCCTCCACTAGGCCCATTAAGGCCCATTAGGTTACCGGGGGGTTCTGGTAACCTCCCGGTACTCCGGTAAAATGCCGATTTCACCCGGAACACTTCTGATGTCCAAACATAGGCTTCCAGTATGTCAATCTTTATGTCTCGACCATTTCGAGACTCCTCGTCATGTCCGTGATCACATCCGAGACTCCGAACTAACTTCGGTACATCAAAACTCATAATATAACTGTCATCGAAACCTTAAGCGTGCGGACCCTACGGGTTCGAGAACAATGTAGACATGACCGAGACATGTCTCCGGTCAATAACCAATAGCGGAACCTGGATGCTCATATTGGCTCCCACATATTCTACGAAGATCTTTATCGGTTAGACCGCATAACAAGATACGTTGTTCCCTTTGTCATCGGTATGTTACTTGCCCGAGATTCGATCGTCGGTATCTCAATACCTAGTTCAATCTCGTTACCGGCAAGTCTCTTTACTCGTTTCATAATACATCATCTCGCAACTAACTCATTAGTTACAATGCTTGCAAGGCTTATGTGATGTGCATTACCGAGAGGGCCCAGAGATACCTCTCCGACAATCGGAGTGACAAATCCTAATCTCGAAATACGCCAACTCAACATTTACCTTTGGAGACACCTGTAGAGCTCCTTTGTAATCACCCAGTTACGTTGTGACATTTGGTAGCACACAAAGTGTTCCTCCGGCAAACGGGAGTTGCATAATCTCATAGTCATAGGAACATGTATAAGTCATGAAGAAAGCAATAGCAACATACTAAACGATCGGGTGCTAAGCTAATGGAATGGGTCATGTCAATCACATCATTCTCCTAATAATGTGATCCCGTTAATCAAATGACAACACATGTCTATGGTTAGGAAACATAACCATCTTTGATTAACGAGCTAGTCAAGTAGAGGCATAATAGTGACGTTTAGTTTGTCTATGTATTCACACAAGTATTATGTTTCCGGATAATACAATTCTAGCATGAATAATAAACATTTATCATGATATAAGGAAATAAAATAATAACTTTATTACTGCCTCTAGGGCATATTTCCTTCAACTAGCAGATGTAGGGGAAAGTAGGTGTAACGGTCTATCCATCGTAAGGTGCTAGCGCTTCTGAAAGACTATGTCTCGGTCATCCGTTTCTCAAACACCATGTAGTGTGAGAAACCAAATGGAGGCGATCGAGTCTTGTGGGGAAAAGTGCGCAAACCTCTGCAGAGTGTATAAACTAATCATGGTTAGCCGTGTCCCCGGTTATGGACAGCTTGAGTATCTAGTATTTGGATTATCATGTGAATCTCAACATGTTACTCTAAAAAAATTAATTTTGTTGGGTTTGTTTAATGATGATGCTTAATTGGGATTGAGAATGCTGTTAACCATTCTCAATGTTTAACAACTACCATGATAGTTAAATAAAATTTATTCCTTTGCAGTAGGGAAAAATTGGCTTTTTGCAAAACGGTAACCATAGAGCTTTCCACCAGCCAAATATGCATATAGTATAGCTGTTTCATTCAATTACTCTTTATGTGTTACTTTGCCAGCATATTCCATGTGCTGACCCGTTTTGGGCTGCAACGTTAATGTTGCAGACTTTTCAGACGATGTTTAAGGAGTTTTAGGTCGTGGTTCTATACTCAGTGATGCCGTTGGAGTTGATGGACTCACTTATCTTCCAAGCTTTCCGATGTTATAGTTATTAGATGGCCTTAACCCATATTTATTGTAATAAGTTCTCTATTGAGACACTCGATGTAATAAGTGTGTGATTGCTACTCTGTTATAAATCCTCCGAGTACTATGTGGTGTCAGCATTACTGATCCAGGCATGACACCTGAGCACAGAGATCAGACTGTTTGATGTCTGGTCGCTACAGAGATGGTATCAGAGCACACGCTGACTGTAGGACACGACCACTAAGCTAAAAGACCTAGATCACTATTCACTCTCTTCTCTTCTGACCTCTCATCTTTTCTACTCTTCAGGATGGCGGATGCATGGAACAAGTTCACGCAACCGGATGACGATACACCCTTTGGACGTCACTTGAAGGAAGTCACTAAATACCTGAACATAGGAGTACCAAGATTCACTGGAACCTACAACACCACTTTACCTGAAGAAGAGCGCTGGATGATTCAAGTTCAAGTTCCAGGAAGGACGTTCATGCCAGTCACTGAGCCCATAGAGTTTTCTTTTGATGCACCAACTTGGAGTCTAGGAAAGAGCATGGCAGCTCATATCTCCATGGGACATATTGGAGAAGTCTACCGCAATGATCTCAAGGATACTATCTACCAGATTTGTGGGCGCCGAGATGAGCACTGGGAGATGATCAGCACCAGAAGGGATATATCAATTGCAGCTTTTCTCCAGGAGTTAAACCAGCATATTCAACGATAGGAGAACCAGATGTGCGCCGACATGATAGACCTGAAGAAGGCAAGGACACGAATCAAGGAACTGGAGGAAGAACTCAAGGCTACACGTGAATATTATGAAGAAGAAATTGAAGTATTGGTGGAGAAGAATGACGATCTGATCAAGAAGATCGGGATATTTATGGGAGGCCCTACACCAGTAGATGAAGACGAAGAACCCAAGGAGATTCGCCCGGAAGACTACATCATCATCGACGACACCGACTCGGAACCAGATGATAGCGATGATGACTATATTGATGAAGCCGGAGCAGATATCATGGAGTCTGCAACCGAAGAATATTTCTAGTAGACCACCTCATCAGTAGTAGTAGTCCACCATGTAAATACAGTAGTCCGAGCACTTTTGCGATAGTTAGATCGATTGTATGCCCTTGTTTGAATGAATGAAGTGAATTGTTTGCTTTTGCCTCATGTGCATATGGGTAGTGTTTTCTCTTTAGACACCCTCTATTCTAAACTCTCATCTTTTCTAAACCCTCAGATGCCTCCGAGACGTGACCCCGGATTTACCTTTCCACCGGAGCTCACCCAGTTGATCCAGCAGCAGAACACATTGATGCAGTTGCTAGTTTAGAATCAGAATCAGGGGAACAACAACAACAACCCACCACCACCACCACCACCTATTGATCACTTAGCCCGTTTTCTTAGGCTGAATCCGCCGGTGTTCTCCAGTAGCAGCGAGCCGATAGTAGCAGATGATTGGCTCTGCAAGACAGCTAGAGAGTTGACCACAGTAGGATGCACAAATGCGGAGAAGGTGAAGCTTGCCGCACATCAGCTTGAAGGACCCGCAACATCATGGTGGGAGAATTTCACAACCACTTTCCCTGTCGACACAGTCACATGGGACCAGTTTCAGCAAGCTTTTCGTACTGCCCATGTTTCAACAGGAGCTATGGCCATGAAGAAGTGTGAGTTTCGCAACTTGCGCCAAGGTGGACGGACAGTTGGCCAGTATGTGGAGGACTTTAGTAAATTAGCACGTTATGCCCCAGATGACGTTGCTACGGATGGAACTAAGCAGGAGAAGTTTCTGGAAGGACTGAATGATGAGTTGAGCATGCAGTTGATGATAGCAACCTTCAACAACTACCAGGAGTTGGTAGACCGTGCTCTTATGATTGAAGGCAAGCAGCAGCAAATTGAGAACTGCAAGAGGAAGTATGGACAAGGGAAGTACAATTCTGGAGCCCAGCAGAAGCCACGTTTTACCCCTAGATCGGGAGGACATTTTCAGCATACCCATGGAGGAGGTAGCTCGCACAATCACAACGGCACCAAGAATGGTAATGGCAATGGAGGAAGCAATGGCCAGAACCGTACCAACCCATCAACCCCAGCCAAGAAAGACCTGAGCCAAGTCACTTGCTTTAAGTGTCAGAAGACCGGACATTATGCCAATGAATGTCCTGAAGGCCAGAATGGCAATGGAAGCTCTGGGAAGAAGCCGAACCCTTTCAACAGGGGAGAGGTGAACCACGTTAATGTGGAGGAGGTTGAAGAGCAACCGAATGCCGTAATCGGTAAGTTTTTGGTTAAGTCATTTACTGCACTCGTTCTTTTTGATACTGGTGCATCGCATTCATACATATCAATGGGATTTGTGGATAAGTATAACCTGCCCACTAAGGTTCTTAGAACACCTATGCTAGTAAGCTCACCAGGAGCGGAGTATATGGCCAGTCAAGGATGTTTTCAAGTGCCATTGAGTATAGGTAGGCATGTGTTTCCCTCGGATATAATCATTTTGGAATCACAAGGATTGGATGTAATTCTGGGTATGGATTGGCTGTCGATGTATGGAGGAAACATTGATTGCGCCAGTAAGACAATTTTGCTTACTATCCCAGAAGGGAGAAGGATCAAGTATGTATCTCGACATGTGCCAAAAGGGACTCAAGTAAATTGTTTAACATGAGTTGTGCAGGAGGAGGTACCAGTGGTAAGGGATTTCCCTGAAGTATTTCTAGAAGAGTTGCCAGGCATGCGGATAGAGATATTGAGTTTTTGATTGAGCTATTGCCAGGCACAAGGCCAATATCAAAGAGACCATACAGGATGCCTGCAAAGGATTTGGTGGAAATTAAGAAGCAGATTAAGGAGTTACTGGATAAGGGATATATTCGCCCAAGTTCTTCGCCTTGGGGATCGCCAGTACTTCTAGTGGAGAATAAGGATGGATCGTTAAGGATGGTTGTTGATTATCGAGGATTGAATGAAGTAACCATCAAGAACAAGTACCCACTACCAATGATCAATGATCTGTTTGATCGATTGCAAGGAGCTAAGGTATTTTCCAAGATCGATCTATGATCAGGATACCGCCAGTTGAAGATTCGAGAACAGGATATACCTAAGATAACTTTTACCACCAGGTATGGGCTGTACGAGTATACCGTTATGTCATTTGGTCTGACTAACGCACCTGCATATTTTATGAACATGATAAACAAAGTGTTTATGGAGTTCTTGGATAAGTTCGTCGTGGTGTTCATTGATGATATCCTGGTTTACTCGAAGAATGAAGAGGAGCATAAGGAGCATTTGTGATTGGTACTTGAGAAGCTCAGAGAACATCAGTTGTATGCCAAGTTCAGCAAATGTGAGTTTTGGTTGAAGGAAGTAGGATTCCTCGGACACGTTATATCCAGAGAAGGTATATCAGTAGATCCCACTAAAGTTGATACGTGACCAAGTGGGAGGCACCAACAACAGTTGGAGAGATCCGGAGTTTCCTTGGACTCGCAGGATACTATCGGAGATTCATTGAGAATTTCTCAAAGATTGCGAAGCCTATGACGGAGTTGTTGAAAAAGGATACCAAGTTCATATGGACTGAGGAGTGTGAGGCTAGTTTCTAGGAGTTGAAGAAACGCTTGGTTACTTCACCCGTGTTGATTTTGCCAGACCAGACCAAGGATTATGAGGTGTATTGCGACGCTTCACGTCGAGGACTTGGAGCAGTGCTTATGCAGGAAGGGAGAGTTGTTTCATATGCCTCAAGACAACTGAAACCTCACGAGTTGAATTACGCTATGCATGATTTGGAGTTAGCAGCCGTAGTGCATGCACTGAAGACATGGAGACATTTCCTCATTGGAAATCATTGTGAGGTGTACACGGATCACAAGAGTTTGAAGTACATTTTCACACAGAAGGAGTTGAACCTCAGACAAAGGAGATGGTTGGAGCTCATCAAGGATTATGATATGAGATTGCATTACCATCCCGGAAAGGCTAATGTAGTAGCTGACGCATTGAGCCGTAAGAGCCATGTCAATACACTAATGACGGGAGAAATACCAAGGGAGTTAGCCGAAAATCTTCGTGAACTATGTTTGGAAATAGTTCCGAGAGGCTATGTAGCAGCATTGGAGATTCAGTCAACTTTGATGGATAGAATCAGAGAAGCTCAGAAGACTAACAAGGAGATTACCTCTATAAAGGAGAAAATGATCGAAGGAAAGGCTAAAGGATTTCGTGAGGATGAGCATGACACCCTATGGTTTGAAGACCATGTTTATGTGCCCAATGACCCGGAGATCAGGAAGTTGATTCTGCAAGAGGCACACGATTCACCATATTCGATTCACCCAGGGAATACGAAGATGTATTTGGATTTGAAGGATATTTTCTGGTGGACCGGAATGAAGAAAGATATTGCGGAGTATGTAGCAGTTTGTGATGTATGTCAGAGAGTAAAGGCAGAGCATCAGAAGCCAGCAGGATTGCTACAACCATTGCCGATACCCGAATGGAAGTGGGATAAGTTAGGCATGGATTTTATCACGGGATTACCCAGGACTCGTTCAGGCTATGACTCGATTTGGGTTGTAGTTGATCGGTTGACAAAAGTAGCTCATTTCATCCCAGTAAAGACCACTTACACCAGTGCTAAGTTGACAAAGATATACATGACCAGGATTGTATGCTTACATGGAGTTCCGAGGAGTATACTATCAGATAGAGGAACCCAGTTTACCTCAAAGTTCTGGAATCAGTTGCACGAAACTTTGGGTACCAGGCTAGAGTTCAGCATAGCTTTTCATCCACAGACAGATGGACAGACCGAGAGAGTCAATCAGATTTTTGAGAGCTTGTGCTCTAGATTATGGATCTAGTTGGGACGAGAATTTGTCGTATGTAGAGTTCTCTTACAACAACAGCTATCAATCCAGTTTAAAGATGGCCCCTTTCGAAGCCTTGTAGGGAAGGAGGTGCAGGACACCCTTGACGTGGGATGAAGTTGGAGACCGCCAGTTGTTTGGACCTAACTTGATTAAGGAGTCTGAACAGAAGGTGAAATTGATTCGCGATAGGCTCAAGATAGCCCAGTCCAGACAGAAGAGTTATGCAGATTCTAAACGCAAGGAGACAGTTTACGAAGTTGGAGATAGAGCTTATCTTCAAGTATCCCCACTTCGGGGAAAGAAGCGCTTTGGTGTTAAGGGAAAGTTAGCGCCACGATTTGTAGGACCATACGGAGTATTGGAACGTATGGGATAAGTGGCCTACAAGTTGGAATTGTCTGAAGGATTGTCAGGAGTTCATGATGTGTTCCACGTTTCTCAGTTGAAGAAGTGCCACGCGGAGATGGCTGACATACCTTTGAGAGACACCATGCCATTGGAAGCAATTCGGTTGGACAGTGATTTGACCTATGAGGAGAAACCAGTTAAGATTCTAGAGTATGGCAGTCGAGTCACCCGCAGCAAGGTTATCAAGTTTTTCAAGGTTCAATGGAGCCATCACACGGAGGATGAAGCCACCTGGGAGCGAGAGGAAGATTTGCTCAAGGACCACCCTCACCTATTTTCTAGCCAACTCGAATCTCGAGGGCAAGATTCATCTTAAGGGGGGTAGGTTTGTAACATCCCAAATTTTCAATTTGGAATGTTATACATTAGACCATCATTGCATATCATAATTTATTTGCTTTTGGTTTTGATCCTAGAAATTCCACGCAACTCAAGGACCCACGGAGAGAGTTGGGGATTTCGTTATTTTCATATTTGAGTTTTCTCAAATCTTGCGAATAGGATCATTTGATTTTAATTATTTTATCATCAATTATTTCTATTACAAAAATATGAGAGAGGGAATAAAATGACTTTCCCAAAATCAAGAAATATTGAGGATTTAATAATAAAATCAAATAAGATTTTATTTCGGAGTTTTTCGGTATTTTATTTGAATTTAGGAAAAATGTGCGTTTTTAAAAATTGCATTTAGGCCCCAAATAAATGTTCACCTTGTGCGGCTTGATTTTAGAAGCCCGGGAAAATTTATTTCGGGATTTTTAGAGTTCGTTTAGTATTTCTTTTATTTGTTTTTCTGCACGGAATAAAAAAACGCGAACCAACTTTGGGCCGTACCCGAGCGGGACTCCGCCCGGGGGCAGCCTTTATAAGCCGCCCGACCCGAGCCGCCAGCCCACCGTGCCCGAAACCCTAATCAGCCGCCGCCGCCGCCGGACCCGCCGCCCGAGGTCAACCTCGTTTTTGCCGCCCGTTTTTTTAAAAAAGAAAAAAAAGTCATGGTTTTTATTTTTTTTAGTTTTGATTTTTTTTTAAATAGATCAGTTTATCCGGTTTATTTATTTAGCGAGCATTCGTCCGTTCGTTCGTTCTGCCGAATGTTTGTCGTTTTTCTTTTTCTCAGATTAAATCCACGATTTTTCTGATCGTGATTCCTCATCCGATTTTCGTTTTAGTATAACTTTTCGCTCGTTTATCGGAATCAGGCGATTCAAGCGCCTGGAGTTTTGTCTCGAAACCCTCTATCCATTTAACCAACTTAAACAAGTTTTTGCCACTGTAAAATTGCCCTAGATCCAGAATAGTAAACGAAGCTTGTTTCTTTGGCCGTTTGACTTTTGTTGCTTTGTTTGATTTTTTTCTTTTTGCAAACCGGAGTTCTTAAGTTGAACCTTCTGGTTAGATCTCTTATTTGAGTTTTACCCGTGCATTAGATGAATACTTAGTGTATGCTTGTTTGTTTGTCTGCGATAGAATACCCGGAGTGCGCCGCCTATTACTTCGAATCTCTAGGTTTCGCAGATCCTCAGCAAGGCAAGTAACACTTTGATCATACCTCCTACTACCCAGTTTTATTGCATTGGATCAATCCTCAAACATTGCATGATTAGGATCTAATTAAATTGTGGGATGGGAAGTAGTTGAGGTAGTACCTATTACCTGTTGTATTATCAAACCTTTGGGAGTTACTTATACATTTGCCTATTATGCCATGCTACGCTAGTAGACGTGGATTGGGTGAGTGATATCCATGACAGATGTGAGTTTGTTAATTAATGGTTTATCTAAGGTGGCAACTTAAACACACATCTGGGTGGATTGAGGTACCTGGGTATTCGAGGATTGCCTGTTTTTCTTTATGGACCGCCACCCAGGCCCAAAGGGATCATGAGATTTTTCATACTAGAAACTTCCGTGTGCAGCCACAAGCTATTATGGGCTCTAGAATAGTTGATTAAGTCGTGCGAACTCTTACAGGGTAGACTAGCAGATGTAGGGGAAATTAGGTGTAACGGTCTATCCATCGTAAGGTGCTAGCGCTTCTGAAAGACTATGTCTCGGTCATCCGTTTCTCAAACACCGTGTAGTGCGAGAAACCAAACGGAGACAATCGAGTCTTGTGGGGAAAAGTGCGCAAACCTCTGCAGAGTGTATAAACTAATCATGGTTAGCCGTGTGCCCGGTTATGGACAGCTTGAGTATCTAGTACTTGGATTATCATGTGAATCTCAACATGTTACTCTAAAAAAATTAATTTTGTAGGGTTTGTTTAATGATGATGCTTAATTGGGATTGAGAATGCTGTCAACCATTCTCAATGTTTAACAACTACCATGATAGTTAAATAAAATTTATTCCTTTGCAGTAGGGAAAATTTGGCTTTTCACAAAACGGTAACCATAGAGCTTTCCACCAGCCAAATATGCATATAGTATAGCTGTTTCATTCCATTACTCTTTATGTGTTACTTTGCCAGCATATTCCATGCGCTGACCCGTTTCGGGCTGCAACGTTAATGTTGCAGACTTTTCAGACGATGATTAAGGAGTTTTAGGTCGTGGTTCTATACTCAGTGATGTCGTTGGAGTTGATGGACTCACTTATCTTCCAAGCTTTCCGCTGTTATAGTTATTAGATGGCCCTAAGCCATATTTATTGTAATAAGTTCTCTATTGAGACACTCGATGTAATAAGTGTGTGATTGCTACTCTGTTATAAATCCTCCGAGTACTGTGTGGTGTCAGCATTACTGATCCAGGGATGACACCTGAGCACAGAGATCAGACTGTTTGAGGTCTGGTCGCTACATTCATTCATAAACATATCATTTTCATGCTCTAGCAAATATTGTTCTAAAGGATCATTAGGAGGCACGGCAATAGAAGCAAGACCACTAATTTCATCTTTACTGGGAAATTCTTTATCATGGGGTTGTCTACAAAATTTAGCAAAATTAAAATCATGAGACATATCCCCTAAACCAATAGAAACAATATCCTTTTTGCAGTCTATCTTAGCATTAACAGTATTCAAGAAGGGTCTACCAAATATAATGGGACAAAAGTCATCTTGTGGGGAACCAAGAACAAGAAAATCAGCAGGATATTTAACTTTCCCACGCAAGACTTCAACATCTCTAACAATCCCAACCGATGAAATAGTATCTCTATTGGCAAGCTTAATTATAACATCAATACCTTCTAACTCAGCAGGTGCAATATTGTGCATAATTTCTACATATAAAGAGTGAGGTATTGCACTCGAACTAGCACCCATATCACATAAGCCATGATAGCAATGAACTCCTATTTTAACAGAAGTAACAGGCATGCCTACAACTGGTCTATGTTTATTTTTAGTATCGGGTCTGGCAATTCTAGCAGCTTCATCACAAAAGTAAATAACATGCCCATCAATATTATCGGACAAGAAATCTTTAACCATAGCAATACTAGGTTCAACTTTAATTTGCTCGGAGGGTGTAGGTGTTCTAGTATTACTCTTATGAACCACAGTTGAAGCTTTAGCATGATCCTTTATTCTAGTAGGGAAAGGTGGTTTCTCAATATAAGCGGTGGGAACAATAGGATCAACATTATAAGTGATAGTCTTTTCTTCAACTTTAATAGGTTCAACTACTTTTACTGCAATGGGAGGATGATATTTAAACCATTTATCCTTAGGGATATCAACATGAGTAGCAAATGATTCACAGAAAGAAGATACTATCTCAGAGTCAAGTCCATATTTAGTGCTAAATTCACGAAAAGCATCGGTATCCATAAAAGATTTAACACAATCAAACTTAGGTGTTATGCCTGACTCCTTACCTTCGTCGAGTTCCCAATCTCCAGAGTTGCGTTTAATTCTTTCCAATAAATCCCATTTGAATTCAATAGTCTTCATCATAAAAGAACCAGTACAAGAAGTATCAAGCATGGAGCGATTATTGAGAGAAAGCCGAGCATAAATTTTTTGAATAATAATTTCTCTTGAGAGATCATGATTCGGGCATGAATATAACATTGACTTAAGCCTCACCCAAGCTTGAGCGATACTTTCTCCTTCACGAGGCCAAAAATTATATGTATAATCACGATCATGATGAACCAGATGCATAGGATAAAACTTCTGATAAATTCCTATTTCAATCGGTTGTAGTTCCATGATCAAATATAATCACATAGCCTAAACCATGTCAATGCCTTTCCCTTCAAAGATAAAGGGAAGACCTTCTTATTGATAACAACCTCGGGCATACATGCAAGCTTAAATAATCCACAAACTTCATCCACATAGATTAGGTGCAAATCGGGATGCAATGTTCCATCTCCTGTAAAAGGATTAGCCAGCAGTTTCTCTATCATACCTGAAGGAATTTCAAAGAAAACATTTTCGGTAGGTTCAGTAGGTTGAGGAGCAACTCTTTGCTCTACTGGTCGGGGTGAAGATACCTCGAACAAGCTCCTCAAAGGATTATGTTCCATAGTAACAAGTGACAGTAAATTTGAGCACACTATATCAATTTTTCCTTACCAAATTCCACCTACCAGAGGCACTTCACTCCTCGGCAACGGTGCCAGAAAAGAGTCTTGATGAACCACAAGTATAGGGGATCTATTGTAGTCCTTTCGATAAGTAAGAGTGTTGAACCCAACGAGGAGCAGAAGGAAATGATAAGCAGTTTTTTGATAATTATCTACAAGCATTGAAATTATCGTTAACAGATAGTTTTTTGATAAGGTAATTTGTAATGGGTAACAAGTAATAAAAGTAAATAAGGAGCAGCAAGATGGACCAATCCTTTTTGTAGCAAAGGAAATCCTGTACAAACTCTTATATAAAGGAAAACGCTCCCGAGGACACATGGGAATTATCATCAAGCTAGTTTTCATCACGCTCATATGATTCACGTTCGATACCTTGATAATTTGATATGTGGGTGGACCAGTGCTTAGGTACTACCCGTACTTGGACAAGCATCCCACTTATGATTAACCGCTCTTGCAAGCATATGCAACTACAAAAGAAGTATTAAGGTAAACCTAACCATAGCATGAAACATATGGATCCAAATCAGCCCCTTATGAAGCAATGCATAAACTAGGGTTTAAGCTTCTGTCACCCTAGCAACACATCATCTACTTATTACTTCCCAATGCCTTCCCCTAGGCCCAAATAATGGTGAAGTGTCATGTAGTCGACGTTCACATGGCACCACTAGAGGAGAGACAACATATATCTCATCAAAATATCGAACGAATACCAAATTCACATGACTACTTATAGCAAGACTTCTCCCATGTCCTCAAGAACAAACGTAACTACTCACAAATCATATTCATGTTCATAATCTGAGGGGTATTAATATGCATAAAGGATCTGAACATATGACCTTCCTCCAAATAAACCAACTAGCATCTACTACAAAGGAGTAATCAACACTACTAGCAACCCACAGGTACTAATCTGAGGTTTTGAGACAAAGATTGGATACAAGAGATGAACTAGGGTTTGAGATGAGATGGTGATGGTGAAGATGTTGATGGAGATTGACCCACTCCCGATGAGAGGATCGATGGTGATGATCTCCCCCTCCCGGAGGGATGTTTCCCCAGCAGAACAGCTCCACCAGAGCCCTAGATTGGTTCCGGCAAGGTTCCACCTCGTGGCGGTGGAGTTTCATCCCGAGAGCTTCCTTATGATTTTTTCTAGGGCGAAAGACCACATATATCCAAAGATGGGCACCGGAGGCCTGCCAGGGGGGCCACGAGACAGGGGGGTAGGGTGCGCCCCCACCCTCTTGGATGGTGGGTGGCCCCCCTCTGGTGCTACCTTCGCCCAATATTTTTTATATATTCTAAAAATGACTCATGTGGAGTTTCAGGACTTTTGGAGTTCTGGCAGATTGTTTACATGTTAATCAATTTTGCCATGGTTGTTAATGTTGATCCATGCTTGCTATGTACTTGATCTTGCCATTGTTAGCTTCATGAACATGCCTTCTTGTTGTTAGTATGCTTATCTTGTCATGCAAGTCTTTATGATGAGTGATTTGAGCTCACAAAGATGCCTTCATAATTCCGTTTATGCCATGCTCTATTTTCTGCTAAGTCTGAAACTGTCAATGAAACTTGCTATGTTTACATGGGTGCCATCATATCTTCTGTGCTTTTTGGCTCATGATCAGTAAGGGACTTTTGTTCTATGCATTTAGTAGATTCATGCCATGCCTTTGTTTGATATGATATGTTCCTATAGCATGTCGTTTGCTTGATCTAAACATTGCTTCCTGATGTTATTTCTAGCATGTTAGTATTTTCACTAAGTCTGTGAAGCTGATATCTTTTGCACTTTTGCCATATTTGTTTGAACCTGTTCGAGTGTGATTTAGCCGTAGATCAGTGTTCATGTTTTGTCAAGCATCTTGAGTAGATCACTGACATGTGCTTTTTTGTTATGTTGGAGTGCAGTACCTTAGTTTCTTGTTGCATTCTAGATGGCATCGTGTTGTTAATCGCAGAATTGTGCCATTCTTGTTTTGCTTGCCATTTGCAAACCGTGCATCCGATTCCGGTGATCTTTATATCGATTTCGACCGAAATCATCTCATCTTTCCAGCGGCACACATGGTTGGCCAATTTTATGCTTTGATATTTCTTTCCCTTCCGAAGCACGCATATGCATTGCATATCACATCTCGCATATCATGCCATGTTTTGCATCATGTTGATTGTGCATTGCACCATGATTGATTGTTGGTCCTTTGCTTGTGTTCTTGCTTTGGGTAGAGCCGGGAGACGAGTATGTGATTGAGGAACCTGTTGAGTACGCTAACGAGGATCAAGCTTTCGTCAACTCTAAGAACTTTACAGGCAAGATGACCATACCCTCGAAATCACTTCTATCTTTTCTTGCTAGTTGCTCGCTCTTTTGCTATGCCGTGCTACCTACCACTTGCTTTGTCATGACTCCCATATTTCCATGTCAAGCCTCTAACCCACCTTTCCTAGCAAACCGTTGTTTGGCTATGTTACCGCTTTGCTCAGCACCTCTTATAGCGTTGCTAGTTGCAGGTGAAGTTGAAGTTTGTTCCATGTTGGAACATGGATATTGTTGGGATATCATTATTATCTCTTATTTACTTTAATGCACCTATATACTTGGTAAAGGGTGGAAGGCTCGGCCTTTTGCCTGGTGTTTTGTTCCACTATTGCCGCCCTAATTCTCATCATACCGGTGTTATGTTCCTTGATTTTGCATTGCTTACGCGGTTGGGTGTTATGGGAACCCCTTGACAGTTTGCTTTGAATAAAAGTCCTCCAGCAAGGCCCAACCTTGGTTTTACCATTTGCCTACCTACCACCATATACCTTCTCTTGGGTTCTGCAGACTCAAGGGTCATCTTTATTTTAACCCCCCGGGCCAGTGCTCCTCTCAGTGTTGGTCCGAAACGGGCAACCTGCGGGGCCACCTCGGGGCAACTTGAGGGTTGGTTTTACTCATAGCTTGACCTATCTGGTGTGCCCTGAGAACGAGATATGTGTGACTCCTATCGGGATTTGTCGGCACATCAGGCGGCTTTGCTGGTCTTGTTTTACCATTGTCGAATTGTCTTGTAACCGGGATTCCGAGACTGATCGGGTCTTCTCGCGAGAAGGAATATCCTTCGTTGACCGTGAGAGCTTGTGATGGGCTAAGTTGGGACACCCCTACAGGGTTTTGAACTTTTGAAAGCCGTGCCAACGGTTATGGGCAGATGGGAATTTGTTAATGTCCGGTTGAAGAGAACTTGACACTTAACTTAATTAAAAGGAATCAACCGCGTGTGTAGCCGTGATGGTCTCTTTTCAATGGAGTCCGGGAAGAGAACACGGTCTCGTGTTATGCTTCAACGTAAGTAGCTTCAGGATCAGTTCTTGATCACTATTAGCTTCTCGACCATGCTTTGCTTCTCTTCTCGCTCTCTTTTGCATAAGTTAGCCACTATATATGCTTAGTGCTTTGCTGCAGCTCCACCTCACTACCCTTTCCTACCCTTAATCTTAAATAGTCTTGATCTCGCGGGTGTGAGATTGCTGAGTCCCCGTGACTCACATATACTTCCAAACAGATGCAGGTGTCGATGATGCCAGTGCAGGGGACGCTACCGAACTCAAGTGGGAGTTCAACGAGGATTCGGGCCGTTACTATGTTTCTTTTCTGGATGATCAGTAGAGGAGCCCAGTTGGGACGATCGGGGATCTAGCATTGGGGTTGTCTTTCTTTATTTTGGTTCCGTAGTCGGACCTTTGATTGTACCTTGGATCATGTATGATATATTTATGTATTGTGTGAAGTGGCGATTGTAAGCCGACTCTTTATCCCTTCCTTATTCAGTACATGGGATGTGTAAAGATTACCCCTCTTGTGACATGCCTACCATGCGGCTATGCCTCTAAGTCGTGCCCTGACACGTGGGAGATATATAGCCGCATTGTGGGTGTTACAAGATGGATTATCAAATCCCTCATGGCCAATTCGTCTACCCCATGCAGTTCGGTCCACTGCTTCAGCTGATCGCTGAGGGGAACGGGATGCTCTAGCGCAAGGTACTGCGACTAGAACAGCTTCTCCGTTGAGCTCCCCTCTTCGGCCCAGAAGAACTCCGCAACATCAACAACACTCCGGGGCAGGTCCGGAAACACTCCTGGAGAACTCCAAATCCGGGTTAGCAAGATATACCTTTTCCTCACAAATTTGCTTTGCATGTTAAAGGCCTTACCCGCCGCAATTTGCTTTACCTCTTGGATTTCCCGGACAGCGCTTTGGGCTTTGGCCCGGGCTTCCTGTGCGCTTTGGAGTGCCTTAGCAAGTTCGGAATTTTGCTCCGAACTCTTGCACTCTAAGGACTCGCATTTGCCTATGGCACCTTTGAGCTCTTGCTGGACTTCCTCCACCCGCGATTCATGTCTAAGGTGGGAGGCTCGTTCCTCCTCTGCCTCCTTCTTGGCCTCGGCCAGCACACTCTTGAGGGCCTCGACCTCAGACGTATCAGCTGCAAACATAATTATAAAACTCATTGGGATACCACATCATAGCTGACATCATTTCAGACATGTTTCGGTATTACATACCTTATTTTTCTTCTAACTTCCGCCTTAGCTCGAATGCTTCGGCGGCAAGGGCAGCTGACGCCTGTTTCGCAGTCTGTTTGTTCAAACAGATATGTACGTTAGTTTCCTGCATGAGTTATTAGATCTTTTCATTTTTTCTTTCCGAACACCAAACAGAGTCTCAGGGGCTACTATCTATACACAGGCATTTTTTATACAACTAAAAGATACTGTAAAGCACATACCTCAAGGCCTCTTAAAAGGCTAGTGTAGGCTTCGCTCAGTCCGATTTTCACGGACAAAACCTTTACAATCACCGTACCCATAAGGGTACGATGTTCTTCCACAATGGTGGCGCTCTAAAGCGCTCTCACCAGAGTGTACGGCGCCTCCGCATTGACAGAGGTCGCCGATGTAGTAGGCACACCCCCTTCTCGCAAGGAGGGTTGCTCATGTATTTCCGGAACCATGTGGGTTTCCGGAGCGACATTTGGTTGGGGCCAAACTGGACATGGCCCCCGTCTCCAGTCTCCATGGGGGTTGGTTCCCCCATGTTCTCGGCGGCCAAGGTGTCACCCTTCGGCACCGTCTTGGCAGCCTCCGGCACCTCTCCCTGTTTCGGAAGGGTCCTTTGGGACGACACCTCGGTGTTGTTCGCTGTAGTGGGGGATGAAGATGGTGGAGGCGAATCGCTCTCCATCATGTTAGGACCCAGCAAAGTCCCAGTAGAGGAAGATCACTAGGGGAGGACATGAACCGGACTGCAGCATGCAATTTAAGCGTGTTATAACTATAAGCCATAAAAAGGCGGACATATATAATATATATTCCTTTGAGTACTTACGATTCGGCCAGGGGCTTCGGCCTGGGGTGCCACTCGTCGGCGTCCGACTCGGAGTCATCCATAAGGGAGGTTCTCCCTTTCTTGGACACCTCCGCCTCTAGATCAGTGGAGGCTACCCTTTTCTTCTTCTCCCCCTTAGGGGGGGAGTTGATCTCTTCCTCCTCCTCTTCATCTTTGTCAGCAGAGGAGAGGGTTCCGATGTCCTCGAATGCTACGTCTGAAGCACCCTTATGGCGGAGGCCACTCTTGGCCTCCTTGCCCTTCTCCTTGGTTTTCTTTTCCGGTGCCTGGTACGGTGCCGGGACCAGCATCCTCGTCAACAGGTAGCTGAGTCTTCAGGCAGCGGAGCCGGATAGTGAATCCGTTCCACTTTCTTTGTCCAACCCTGTAAAAGAAATGGAGAGTTTAGTGTGCTCCTTAGACTCGTAAAGTAAGGTTATCAAAAAGCTTATGGGGGTCGCGGCATGGGTGCTGTCATAGCGGAGGTCTTCGGTTGCATCCGGCCATGACTTCTGGGTCTTGAAGAGCAGCTTCCACATGTCTTCGTGCTTCGTGCCGAAGAACCGCTGCAGGGTCCGGGGACCGACCGGGTTGAACTTCCACATGGGCTCTTGACGCGCCTGACAGGGGAGAATCCAGCGGAAGAGCATCACCTGGATCACGCTTGTAACGCCCCGAGACCGATGTGCCAGGTGTCCTCCAGTTATTCGCTGTTGTTGCCTTGTCATTGCTTGCGTGTCATGCATCTCAAATCAAGTCATCATGTGCATTGCATTTGCATCCATGTTCGTCTCATGCATCCGAGCATTTTCCCCGTTCTCCATTTTGCAATCCGGCGCTTCTATGTCACCCGGTGTCCCTTTCTACCTCTTTTTGTGTGCGGGTGTTAAACGTTTTCGGATTGGACCGAGACTTGTCATGCGGCAATGGTTTACTACCGGTAGACCGCCTGTCAAGTTTCATGCCATTTGAACTTCGTTTGATACTCCAACGGTTAACCGAGGTACCAAAAAGGCCTCGCGTGTGTTGCAGCCCAACACCCTTCCAAAGTGGCCCAAAACCCACCAAAACCCCCTCCATCATCTCGGGCATTCGATCACGATCGCACGGCCGAAAACCGCACCTCATTTGGACTCTCCTAGCTCCCTTTACCTATAAATATGTGCATCTCCCCCGAAATCCGGGTCTAAACCTAGATCCACTCCTCTTCCGCGCGTCCGGATGCATCTGCGCAGCGCCGGACATGTCCGCCGCTCCCCTCCACGTCGCCCCGGCCAATTGTGGGCTGCCACGTCAGCGCCGCCGTCGCCCGCACCCAACCGCGTCGTGCCACGTGTCACTCCGCCGGTTCCTGCCCGCTCAGCCACCGCCGAGCCCGCCGCTACACAGATCCGGCCCTCCTGGACCGGTACGCCGCTCGCCGCCGCCGATCCAGTGCCCGAGCGCGCCGCTTGCCGTGCCTCCTCACTCCCTCGTGCCCCGTCGCCGGACATCGCCGCCTCCTTGCCGGACGACGTCGAGCCTCGCCGGAGCGCGGCGCCTTCTCCGCCTGCCGACCGCCGGAACGAGCTCCTCTCCTTCGCCGGCGCGCGCCCTCGGTCGGCGCCGCCCCGTCCCCCGCTCATCCCCGCTGGCACCTGCTCGCCGGAGCACCGGCACGCCACCATCACCTTGCGCGAGATCGGGAGGAGCCCGATCCACGTCGCCCCGTTGACCTCCCCCGTGGGCCTCGTGGTCCGGCCCAGCTCCGTCTCTCTCCGGCCCAAGGCCACGCGGGTGAGAAGCCCTGCTACCCGCTGCCCTGAGCATCGTTAAACTAAAACGCGCTCATTTGTTTTTTTTCGAAACGACCAAGTCCTCAAATCCTCATATTTTATGCCCTTGTTCATCGCATCATAACTCTGTCATCGTGGCTCTGATTCTTGTGTGTGGCATATCAAAATGTTTGTCTCGATGAGTACATCATTTCATATCATTGCATCATTCTCTTTTGAGCTCATCTTGGTGCCCGAAATGCTGTTGGAAGAGGGCTATGTGATGATAGTTTCAGATCTGTTTCAGCAAATGCACTTTTGTCATTTTTGCATTTATTAATGTGTGCATGCTATGATCCTGATCTCTACATGTGTTTTGAAGTATGTCATGCCATCTTTACAGGGGTGTATGCCATGTATTTTTGTGATCTTTGTGGTGACTAGCACAAGCATGCAAAATAGCTTACTCAATGATGCTGATTTCAGGGACTTAGAATTTCACATAGTCCTTGCCCTGTCATTATTTTTATGCCATATGTTCATGTTGTTTCCTAGTGATCCGTGCCTCTTTTGAGCATGATCAGTAAGGATGTTTTGTAGATATTGTGGTGCTCTATCGATCCATGTCTTTGTTTGCATTTATGGAGCACCCTAGCTTGAGTCAATCGAGCTCTACTTTTCTTATAAAATGTTCCTGACAGATTGTTAACATGTTTAGCGATTTTGCCAAGCTTGTTGTTGTTGATCCGTGCATGCTATGTTGTTGTTATTGCCATGTCTAGCTTCTATGCCATGTCTACTTGCTGGGTGTATAATTAGTTTATCATGCCATTCTTTGTAGTGAGTGCATCGATCTCGTAAACATGCCTACTTGATATCTGTTTTGCCATGCTCCAGTTTTCACTACGTTTTGCTATGTTCACATGCTTGCAATTGTATTTTCTAATCCCTTTTGGCTCATGGTCAGTAAGGAACTTTTTTTATATGCTTTGTGTAGCTTCATTACATGCCTTGGTTTGCCATGATATGTTCCTATAGCATGTAGTTATCGTGCTCTAAACATTGCTTCCTGATGATAAATTCCTAACATGCTGTTAATTTCACTAAGTCTGAAACCTGTTATCTTTCGCATTTTTGCCATGCTTGCTTGAGCTTGCTGTTGAGTGAATTAGCCGTAGCTCAGTGTTCATATTTTTTCAAGCATCTTGAGTGTACCCCTGCCATGTATTTTTTTGTCATGTTTGAGTGCAGTAGCTTATTTATCTTGATGCATTTAGAAGGCTACTTGCTGTTTATCGTAGACCGGTGCCATATTGGTTTTGCTTGCCATTTCCAAACCGTGCATCCGTTTCCGGTGATCTTTATATCGATTTAGACCGAAATCAACTCACCTTTCTAGTGGCACTCTTGGATTTCCAAGTTAAGGCCAGGTTCAATCAATCTTTCCCAAATCATGCATATGCACCGCATACTGCATCCCACATATCATGCCATGTTCATGTGTTGGTTGTTTACTATGTTGTGTGCTTCTTTCCGGTGTTGCTTCTTCGGGTTGGTTCTGATAACGTCGTGTTTGTGAGGACCCGTTCGTCTACGTCTGTTTGTCTTCTTCATGGACTCGTTCTTCTTCCTTGCGGGATTTCAGGCAAGATGACCATACCCTCGAAATCACTTCTATCTTTGCTTGCTAGTTGCTCGCTCTTTTGTTATGCATATGTCACGATACCTACCACTTGCTTATCATGCCTCCCATATTGTTGAGCCAAGCCTCTAACCCACCTTGTCCTAGCAAACCATTGTTTGGCTATGTTACCGCTTTGCTCAACCCCTCTTATAGCGTTGTTAGTTGCAGGTGAAGATTGAAGTTTGTTCCATGTCACAATATCTCTTATTTAATTAATGCATCTATATACTTGGTAAAGGGTGGAAGGCTCGACCTTATGCCTAGTGTTTTGTTCCACTCTTGCCGCCCTAGTTTCCGTCATATCGGTGTTATGTTCCCGGATTTTGCGTTCCTTACACGGTTGGGTTATAATGGGAACCCCTTGACAGTTCGCCTTGAATAGAAATCTTCCAGCAATGCCCAACATTGTCTTTTCCCTTTTCCCTTGGGTTTCGCGGACTCAAGGGTCATCTTTATTTTAACCCCCCCCCCCGGGCCAGTGCTTCTCTAAGTGTTGGTCCGAACCGAGTAGACTGCGGGGCCACCTCGGGGCAACTTGAGGGTTGGTTTTACTCCTAGGATGTCTCATCTGAGTGTGCCCTGAGAACGAGATATGTGCAGCTCCTATCGGGATTTGTCGGCACATTCGGGCGGCTTGCTGTACTTGTTTTACCATTGTCGAGGATGTCTTGTAACCAGGATGCCGAGTCTGATCGGATTGTCTTGGGAGAAGGAATATCCTTCGTTGACCGTGAGAGCTTATGATGGGCTAAGTTGGGACACCACTTTAGGGATTGAACTTTCGAAAGTCGTGCCCGCGGTTATGGGCAGATGGGAATTTGTTAATGTCCGGTTGTAGAAAACCTAAAGTTTATCTTAATTAAAATGCATCAACCGCGTGTGTTACCGTGATGGTCTTTTCTCGGCGGGGTCCGGGAAGTGAACACGGTGTTGGAGTTATGCTTGACGTAGGTTGTTCTAGGATCACTTATTGATCATAGTTCATCAATCGTGCTTTTGCCTTCTCTTCTCGCTCTCATTTGCGTAAGTTAGCCACCATATATGCTAGTCGCTTGCTGCAACTCCACCTCATACCTTTACCCTACCCACAAGATTAAATAGTCTTGATCGCGAGGGTGTGAGATTGTTGAGTCCCCGTGACTCACAGTTACTTCCAAAACCAGATTGCAGGTGCCGATGAAACCATGCAGGTGACGCAACCGAGCTCAAGGCGGAGCTCGATGAAGAACTTGTCCTTTGTGTTGTTTCGTTCTAGTTGATCAGTAGTGGAGCCCAGTTGCGGTCGATCGGGGATCTGTGTAGCATTTGGGGTAGTCTTGTTTTATTTTGGGTTCCGTAGTCGGACCTTGAGTGTATTTGGATGATTGTAATGTTTTATTCATGTATTGTGTGAAGTGGCGATTCTAAGCCAACTATGTATCCTTTCCCCTTTATTTACTTACATGGGTTGTTGTGAAGATTACCTCACTTGCGACATTGCTTTCAATGCGGTTATGCCTCTAAGTCGTGCTTCGACATGTGGGAGATATAGCCGCATAGAAGGCGTTACAAGTTGGTATCAGAGCCTTCACCGACCTTAGGAGCCCCCTGCTTGATTGAATCGCTGGCGTTGTTGAGTCTGGAAAAATGTTTTGAGTCATTTAGGATTATATATATCGGAGAGTAGGATTCTTTTACTCCTCAGTCCCTTCGTCGCTCTGGTGGGGCATCCTGACGTAAAGTTTTGAATCTTCTCTTCTCAAATTTCACGAAATTTTTTTTAGGATCACGCGGGTATCTTGGAATCGTTCCGTCGGTTTTGTCACGAGAACATTGTTCTTGGTGCCTCCTGACATTTAGGGGTTGTGGCAGTGTCCCGGGGAGTTGAGCTCCGAGGTGTTGTCGTCACAATTTTATCGTTGCAGTTCTGGAATACCTGAGTTCGCCGACATCGAAAATCTCTTTTATGCAATTGTTGGTGAGATAACCTCGACGCCACCCAGTACTGGGGCGGGAGTTCGGGAGTATTTCCATAACTCGTATAGCGGATGCTTTTCGAAGGTTGAGGTAAACGATTTCCGAAGGTTTCTTGGTTATGTGTTGAAGGATGGATACAGCTGGATGTAGGATTTGTTAGTTTTGGGTGAGATATTATGCTTCCCCTGTATCCCCAACACCTGATTGCATAACCGGAAAATTTCGGGAGTTTATAAGTGGGAATTCAAGTAGCTCTTAGGATATCTTTCCGACAGATGTATGATATGAAATTGGGGTTCGACGTCTAGTGGTCCGCCTATCAACGGTTGGTTTTACAGTGGTCTTGTTGTGTCTTAAAGAGTCCTTGGCTATGCCGACATGGGGACACTTCGTATGTCATGTGCAATGCCTTGTACATGATGGTGCTGTACGATCGAGCCCGTGTAGGCACCACCACGAAAACTTCGGACGAAATCTCTATCATATGTTTGTTCCGGCTTATTTTGCAAACCAATCCTTTTTTTGTTTTCACTTGTGGTATATATTCGAGTTGCTTCAATGTCAAATGTTGATTCCATAACTCTCCTAGACGGTGTTCTCATTCTCCGATGTGAATACCAATCCTTCATGTTAATCGAGATTGTCATGTCAATCCTTTTTAACCGGTGTGCTTCTCTTCAAGTGGATCCGATCTTTTCAACATCAGCAAGATCTATTCTAAGCTCTCTCAATGGTGTTCGTTTCATCCTTCCCAAGTTGCCTTTGTTTTCCCCTCCCCCCCCCCCCCTTTTTTCTTCAAGGACTAAGATTTCTTTATCAACTATCTATCTTATGATTATGAAGTCTCTCCTTTCTTTTCCGTAAATGTTCTTACCCGGTGATTCTCATGAAGATCTTAACGGAACCTCAAGTTCATCATTATTCATTCTTTTTCTTCTCCGGTGGATTCAAGTCAAGTTTTGTTGATCATATTCTCTTCCTCATTTCAAATGTCTTTTCATGCCGGTGCACCTTATTATCATTCACTTCTCGCTATTCAATTGTTCCAGAGTGCTCAAGATATCTCGAAGATTCGTGTTTTCACTCTACATTCGTTCAAGCTTTTTCGAGGATGTTATCTCATTCAAGTCACTTAATTCAACCGGTGCAACCTCTCTTTTAAATCATTTCAACGGTGTTTTCTCTTGAGTGGGCCTTAACCCACAGGTCTTTTCCCAGGATCTTACCTGACTCTTCTTATTTTTCCGGAGCTATCCTAAATTCTTTTTAAAGTTTGACGTAAGAATGATTCATCATCAGTCATATGTATTTCTCCGAGATCTTTCAAATTCTTTTCATAGTTGGTTCAACATTTCTATTTTTTCATCCCGGAGTATCTCAACAATTGAAAACCGAAGAAGATTTTTCTCTCAATCGTATCCGTTCTCTCAAAGATTCGTGATTCTAGCTTGATGATTTCCTCTCATAATTGTTTTCGGTTGTGAGAATTCTTTTCACCCATCCGGAGCAATTCAAGAGTATTTTTCAGTTTGATTATCCGGAGCCCATCATCTCAGATTTTTTCATTCCATCTTTCAGCTCTCGCTCTCCAACTCTTACCGGTGTGTCATTCAAGTTTCCTCTAATCAGCTCATGATCTCTTCGTTCTCATTCACATAAGTATCTTCATTCGCTTTCCAATTCTTCTCGGTGAATTTGTGCTTTTGGTATTTTCATTTTCAATTCTTACGGTGATTCATTCAAGATTTCTCTTCCTTCGTTATCATATCAATTCATTCATTCTTTCCAAATTCTACCGGCGGATCATTGAAGACCCATTCAAGTTGCGATGTCTCTCTCTTAATCCTTTTCAATGAGAATAAGTGGTATGCTAAATCCATTGTTTTCTAGTCAATCTAAATTGGTGAAGGATACGCATAACGTGATTCTTATTCTTGATTCACCCAAGGGATTAATTCCTTATTCCGGAGGCTCATCAAATTCTCGGTTTAAATTCTTTCATCTTTTCTTTTCCGGCGCTGCATGTTTTTCCGTAGTATATCATCACGAAGATACATCTAAATCATCGCAAGGCTTCACCTTGTGTTTTCTACTTCTCTTTCTTTTTATCATCATTTTTTGTTACCAGAGATCTTCATGGATGTTCTACATCGCGGTTCATCAAGGATTTAATTCCTTTTTCAAAGTGTTCCTTGAGATTCTTTTCAGAGAAGCTCAAGCATTCTTCATCTTGCAATTCGGAGTGCTATTCTTTCACGCATATCTTTTGAGGTGGTGTTATGTCTTTCTTGATAATTTCCCTTCGTGCTTCGTGATTCACAAGTTATCAAGTATAAGATATTTTAAATCCATCAATCTCGTCATTGGAGTTATCTGGGGTGATATTTCACCTAAAGTTTTCCCTAAGGATTGTTGCTATTAATGGTGATAATATATGATCCAAGTTCTTCATCTATCCTCCCGGTGAAATAAGTTTCTCGTCTCCTTGTTTATGTCAATTCAATCTGTTGTTTCCAGTAGTGGCAGAATTTCACCTCATAATTTCGGGATGTTTTCCATAAGCCCATTACAACCTTGTTCTTTTCTTTGTTGGTTTTCCAACAACTCTGTAAGACCCTTCTCCTAAGGATGCCTTTTTCAAGCTCTTTTGGTGGCAGAAGTTGGCATTTTCTTCTCCATTCTTTTATTTCAATTATCTATCTTCTATTTCTTTTGTTCCGGAGGCATTGTGATGTTTCTCTCTTCACTCATCATCTCGAATTATGAAGATCATGATATTTTCATGCTTATCCTATTTAACCGGAGTGTTGTGACCTTTTTGCTCAAGTTCTTTCATTTTATCAAGCCTTGCATATCTTTCCAACCGGAGTGTTGTTCGAATTTGTTCTTCCTTGGTCCTTTTCCTAACGGAGCGCTTTCAACTTTGCTCATTTTCATTGAATTCTTTCTTTCAATTTGTTCAACCTGTCAAGGCTCGTGGTTTCACTCGTTTGTCAAAGAAGCAACTTAGCTTTACCTCTCCTATTTCTCTTCCATTGTCCCTCCGGTGCCATTCTAGATCTCGGGACGAGATCCTCTCGTAGTGGTGGAGTGTTGTAACGCCCTAAGACCGATGTGCCAGGTGTCCTCCAGTTATTCGCTGTTGTTGCCTTGTCATTGCTTGCGTGTCATGCATCTCATATCAGGTCATCATGTGCATCGCGTTTGCATACATGTTCGTCTCATGCATCCGAGCATTTTCCCCATTGTCCGTTTTCCAATCCGGCGCTTCTATGTCACCCGGTGTCCCTTTCTACCTATTTTCGTGTGCGGGTGTTAAACGTTTTCGGATTGGACCGAAACTTGTCATGCGGCCTTGGTTTACTACTGGTAGACGGCCTGTCAAGTTTGGTGCCATTTGGACTTCGTTTGATACTCCAACGGTTAACCGAGGTACCGAAAAGGCCTTGTGTGTGTTGCAGCCCAACACCCTTCCAAAGTGGCCCAAAACCCACCTAAACCCCCTCCATCATCTCGGGCATTCGATCACGATCGCGTGGCTGAAAACCGCACCTCATTTGTACTCTCCTAGCTCCCTCTACCTATAAATATGTGCATCTCCCCCGAAATCCGGGTATAAACCTAGATCAACTCCTCTTCCGCGCGTCCGGACGCATTTGTGCCGCGCCGGACATGTCAGCCGCTCCCCTCCACGTCGCCCCGACCAATCATGGGCTGGTTTTACTCCTAGGATGTCTCATCTGAGTGTGCCCTAAGAACGAGATATGTGCAGCTCCTATCGGGATTTGTCGGCACATTCGGGCGGCTTTGCTAGACTTGTTTTACCATTGTCGAGGATGTCTTGTAACCAAGATGCCGAGTCTGATCGGATTGTCTTGGGAGAAGGAATATCCTTCGTTGACCGTGAGAGCTTATGATGGGCTAAGTTGGGAAACCACTGTAGGGATTGAACTTTCGAAAGTCGTGCCCGCGGATATGGGCAGATGGGAATTTGTTAATGTCCGGTTGTAGAAAAACTAAAGTTTATCTTAATTAAAATGCACCAACCGCGTGTGTTACCGTGATGGTCTTTTCTCGGCGGGGTCCGGGAAGTGAACACGGTGTTGGAGTTATGCTTGACGTAGGTTGTTCTAGGATCACTTATTGATCATAGTTCATCAATCGTGCTTTTGCCTTCTCTTCTCGCTCTCATTTGCGTATGTTAGCCACCATATATGCTAGTCGCTTGCTGCAGCTCCACCTCATACCTTTACCCTACCCACAAGATTAAATAGTCTTGATCGCGAGGGTGTGAGATTGCTGAGTCCCCGTGACTCACAGTTACTTCCAAAACCAGATTGCAGGTGCCGATGAAACCATGCAGGTGACGCAACCGAGCTCAAGGCGGAGCTCGATGAAGAACTTGTCCTTTGTGTTGTTTCGTTCTAGTTGATCAGTAGTGGAGCCCAGTTGGGGTCGATCGGAGATCTGTGTAGCATTTGGGGTAGTCTTGTTTTATTTTGGGTTCCGTAGTCGGACCTTGAGTGTATTTGGATGATTGTAATGTTTTATTCATGTATTGTGTGAAGTGGCGATTGTAAGCCAACTATGTATCCTTTCCCCTTTATTTATTTATATGGGTTGTTGTGAAGATTACCTCACTTGAGACATTGCTTTCAATGCGGTTATGCCTCTAAGTCGTGCTTCGACACGTGGGAGATATAGCCGCATCGAAGGCGTTACAACGCTGGCGAGGCTGGTATTTTTATCTACCATGCTCTTGATACGCTTCTGCAGCATCATTACCTCGTCAGACGATGCCCAGTCCAGGCCCTTGCTGAGCCAGGATGCCAGCCGCATTGGGTGTCCGGACTTGAACTCCGTAGGAGTAGCCATGTGGAGTCACGGGGCTTTGTGACATAGAACCACCCCTGCTGCCATCCCTTCATGGTCTCCACGAAGGTGCCCTTGGCCCAAGTGACGTTGGGCAGTTTGCTCACCATAGTGCTACTGCAATCCGCATGCTGGGCATCCACCACTTTCGGCTTCACATTGAAAACCCTGAGCCATAGGCCAAAGTGGGGGGAAATGCGGAGGAATGCCTCTCATACGACAATAAACGCCGAAATGTTGAGGAAAGAATTTGGGGCTTGATCATGGAAATCTAGCCCGTAGTAAAACATGAGGCCGCGGATGAAAGGATGAACGGGAAACCCTAGTCTGCGAAGAAAATGAGGGATAAACACTACCTTCTCGCCGGGCTTTGGAGTGGGGATGATCTGATTTTTGGCTGGGAGCCGGTGAGCGATCTCCTTGGCCAGGTACCCCACTTCCCGGAGTTCCTTGATGTTTTTCTCCATAATGGAGGAAGCCATCCACTTGCCCTGCGCTCCGGATCCAGACATGGATGGAGTACTTTCTGGGAACAGAGAGGATTGAAGCTTGGGCGCTGGAGCTTGAGGGCAGATGGCCTGAGGAAGGGAGAGGCGTGGGGTAAAAGGGGGGAATCTTATCTCCTTATAAAGGCAGTGAATATCATGCATCCCCCACGAGCCTTAAAGCTCGCCTATTTCCAAGGGGTCGTGCGAAATGACATGGTTGGATTTCCCAAACCTGCCGGGGATATACCCCGTGGTATGACCCGGCCGGACTTGGCGACTCACTAAGTGACCCGCCTGGATCTCTCCATTCACTGATGACGCACCAGGCGGGTTAGAGGAGCGACAAGACCTGTTGGCCCAATAGGCGGTTCATGGAAGGCTGACTCGTGTTATAGTGGGCCAGCATAAGATGAAACCGTAAGGAATATTCCCTTACAAAGGAAGCAAGACTAGGACCCCACTTGTAATAGAGTAATCCTAATCCTACTAGGACTAGTCATGTAACCCTCCCCTTCAACTTATATAAGGAGGAGCGGGGCACTCCAAGAGGGACAAGTTTCATAAGTCTAGATAGACAAACAAGTCGATAGCTCCCAAGGGAGAGCACCCTTGTAACCGTGATCATCATCATCAATATCAATGAAGCAGGATGTAGGCTTTTAGCTCCACCATGAGGGGCCGAACCTGGGTAAAAACCTCGCGTCTCTCGTCCCACTCAACCACTCTCAAGCTACCACATAGATGAGTTGGCCTCATGACTAAGTCCTGACACTAAGGACATCTTCCGTGACAATTCCATGACAGTTGGCGCCCACCGTGGGGCCTGCACATGGTGATGTTGAGTTCTTGGAGGGATCTCCCTAGGGATTGAGGAGTTTGCAATTTTTCGGATGAAGATTTGTACTATCCACGAGATTGAACTCAAGAAAAGTCAACTACTATTTGTCTGAGCAAGCGGTCAAGTCACAAATCGCCAACACCATCGTTTTCCGCTACAGCATGTTCTGCTGGCGTGTCAAGTCTTGGTCGGTAACTCAACCAACATGGTTAGAGTCACCAGTTTCGTTCAACATCGGCATTGTTCACCGAGTCCAATGGAAGCAAATCACCAAAACGCGCAAAGCCCAGTCCCAGTAAAGCCATCAGATGAGATTACGGACCAGACACTATTTGTGAAAATCAATAAGGAAATTGATGATTAACGATACGTCAGGTGGATCAACGCATTGTTCCACGACACGGGAACGGATTGTCTGTGGGCTCGGACTCCTCAGAAGACCTGCCCCATTGATGACCCGCACTCTGCTTCATTGCCGAGTCGCCCGCAGTACGCAAGCCGCCGTCAAGCTGCTTCCTCTATGGCGGGTCAATGTTGGGCCGCACTTGGCCTTGTCCCTAAACCGCCATCGCTACTCCTCTGCTGGTGAGCTGGCCTAAGACCACAGAGCCGCCGCATCCGCTGCCATGGCCTGTTTGCGCCCTCGCCGGAGCAGCTCCGCCTCCAAGTCGCCATTGAGGCTCTGACCTCCGAGCTGCTGCTTCCGTCTCATCCATAACTGTGACCCGCCATGGGTGAACCACCCCCGAGCAACTCCACCCCCAAGTCGTCGGCCTTGGTGTTGAGCCGTCATCATTGAGTTGCCCCGACCACACTCCAAGTCGCTTCGGCCGCCTTCAAATCACCGAGCACCTGCGAGCCGCCACCGGCCTTGTTCTATTTTCACCTTCAACCTGCCTTGCTCCACCTACGCTGCCAGGACTTTGCAGCACCTCATCTCGCCTTCGCGGCCCTGTGCTAAGTCGTCGGTTCTGCTGCTTAAGCCGCCTCCTCGGTTGTGGCCGGCCCCGAGTTGCCCTGCCCTCGCGGCCTTGCCCTCGCACTGCTCAGATTCGCCATCGCGCCTCCGCCTCGCTAGCGAACCGCAAGCCACCTCCGTCATCCTCTGACTCTGACTCACCACTGGGTGGCCATGCCGTTGAGCCGCGCCGACCTCTCTCCGCAGAGCCAGCCTCGTTCGGTTATGAGTCGCACCGCTAGACTCCGAGTTGGACACCACCTCCATCGCCTCATGGTGAACCGCCCATCTCTGCCTTGCCGCAGCCACGACAAACGCCGGGCGGCTCACCTCCACTGCTCACCCATCGATCAGACGCCGCCTCGAGCCGGTGCTGCACCAAGCCTTGCTCCACCTTGCTGGGGCCACCTCAAGTCACTGTAGTTCTGCTCGAAAGCCGCCTCGTTGCTCTATTCCTGCCATGGTCGTCCTCGAGCCACCGGCACCGACTGCACCAAGCCGTCGGCCTCCACCGGCCGCCTTGCGCCACCACCAGCTGTGCCCAGAGCCGCCGCGTGGACCCGTTGCCACCACAAGTCACCAGTTACACGACCTCTTCAAGCTGTCATCATTCAAAGGCGCCTTCATCGTCATAGCCACATTGGACCACCTTCACCTTGATTCATCATCGGGCCGTCTTGCATCCGCCGCGCCCCTACCGTCTCACTGTCGGAGCGAAGCTTGAGTTGCCCGCCATGCCAAACCGGCCACGGCCGCGCCTCTCCAACCAGCCGATATGGTGAACGCACTTCATCGAGTCGCCGGAGCACCCTTGTCGCAGCCTCTGGGTCGCCAAGACGCCTCCTGAGCCGCTGTCGCCATTTTACCAAGCCGCCATGGCCTAGCTAAGCGTCATTTTCCTCATGACGCCCTGAGCCACCGCGCTGGTTGCCGGCCCGCTTCCTCTTCGTGAACCGCCTCGAGCTGCCGCGAGTCTCTGATAACCCACAAGTATAGGGGATCACTACAGTTTTTGAGGGTAGAGTATTCAGCCCAAATTTATTGATTCGACACAAGGGGAGCCATAGAATATTCAACCGCACCTGAAAGACTTAATATCTGTAGCAAAGTATTTAGTAGCAAAGTAATATGGAAGTAAAGGTAACGGTGGCAAAAGTAACACTATTGGTTTTGTAGTGATTGTAACAGTGACAACGAAAAAGTAACTAAGCAGAGATCAATATGTGAAAAAGCTCGTAGGCATTGGATCAGTGATGGACAATTATGTCAGATGCGATTCCTCATGCAACAGTTATAACATAGGGTGACACAGAACTAGCTCCAATTCATCAGTGCAATGTAGGCATGTATTCCGGATATAGTCATACATGCTTATGGAAAAGAACTTGCATGACATATTTTGTCCTACCGTCCCGTGCCAGCGGGGTCCTATTGGAAACTAAGGGATATTAGACTATTGACTTGCAAGATAGGATCAAGAACTCACATATATTCATGAAAACATAATAGGTTCAGATCTGAAATCATGGCACTCGGGCCCTAGTGACAAGCATTAAGCATAGCAAAGTCATAGCAACATCAATCTCAGACTATTGACTTGCAAGATAAGATCAAGAACTCACATATATTCATGGAAACATAATAGGTTCAGATCTGAAATCATGGCACTCGGGCCCTAGTGACAAGCATTAAGCATAGCAAAGTCATAGCAACATCAATCTCAGAACATACTGGATACTAGGGATCAAACCCTAACAAAACTAACTCGATTACATGATAAATCTCATCCAATCCATCACCGTCCAGCAAGCCTACAATTGAATTACTCACGCACGACGGTGAGCATCATGAAATTGGTGATGGACGATGGTTGATGATGATGATGATGGCGACGGATTCCCCTCTCCGAAGCCCCGAAGGGACTCCAGATCAGCCCTCCCGAGAGAGATTAGGGCTTGGCGGCGGCTCCGTATTGTAAAATGCGATGAATCCTTCTCTCTGAATTTTTCTCCCCGAACGTGAATATATAGAGTTGGAGTTGAGGTCGGTGGAGCACCAGTGGGCCCATGAGACAGGGGGCGCGCCCCACCCTCGTGGACAGGGTGTGGGCCCCCTGGTCTTGATTCTTTTGCCATTACTTTTTATATATTCCAAAAATATACTCCGTGAAGTTTTAGGTCATTCTGAGAACTTTCGTTTCTGCACAAAAATAACACCATGGCAATTCTGGTGAAAACAGCATCAGTCCGGGTTAGTTCCATTCAAATCATGCAAGTTAGAGTCCAAAACAAGGGCAAAAGTGTTTGGAAAATTAGATACGATGGAGACGTTTCAGTCTCCCGTGAACTGCTCTGGCTTCCGCTGGTTCACCTTTGCTGCTACGGACTTGCCTCTGTTGTGACCCGTTTCCCCGGTTGTTCCCTCACCCTCAAGCCGCCGCCTCTGTCGTGCCTGTGACCTCGACATGGCTCGGCCCAGCTCAGCCTCTCCTGTCAACCGCCGATCCACCACTGGGACGTCTCCGGCCGTGGCTGGCCACGAGGCGGCCCGCTTCTTCGCCCGCATGTCAAGGCCGCCACCAACTCACCCCGAGCCGCTTTGAATCGCAGGCTCTCCTTTGTCGCCTTGACGTTCCTTGTGCCTTCAAGACGCCGCTCCCAGCGTCAAGCCGCCTACCACGGGGTTGCAGCTCCTCTATGCTCTGGGTCACTTCCGCCTCGAATCCATCAATTGCGCCTAGCCGCTGGCTCACTGCGCCTGGCTCTCTCCAGATACATCCTGTGGGTGTGTTGACTACCAAAAGGGGCTGGAAAAAAACATGACCCAGAGGATCCCTTCTGAACCGCCCGGTGCCGCACTTTAAGCCGCACCTCTGTCATCATTGCTGCAACCCTACGACTGATAATTCTTGACAAAACATATCAGGTGAAATCCATCCTATCAACTTTCTATTGATACATTTTTATTTTCTTTGAGAACAATTACTCTCTTTTGTGCAAATTCTTATGCAGAATTCATAATGGCAAAGGAGACCATCAAACTATGGCCCTTGCATACATCGGATGGATCAATGGACAGGGTCATTTATAACCCGCCGGGATTCAACAGATTTCAGCAATCCACTGTTCAACTATATGCCGGTTCATATCACGGTCAAGTTTGGAGAGTCTCAAGCCAACTCCTCGAGTAGTCTTAAGACTCGAGGGCTACAATGATATGACTCAGCAAGTCTTGCCAGTTTCAGAAAACTCAAGAACCCCTGGACATTGGAGGGAAAAAATAACCCGGCCCCGGAGAATATTGCTATATCGATAAGGGTCGTCAGAAAGTTTCTGGCTCAAAATGAAGGTTCTGGTTCAACGGAAATATGTCTCCTACAAAGCGTTGAAGCTCTTAATATCTAGTTCACTATCCAGCTCAAGGGAAATCCGTCTCCCATAAAGCTCTGAAGCTCTCAAATTCGGTTTAAAATTCCGGCTCAAGAAGAATATCCATCTCTTGCAAGTTTGAGTTCTCAGGAAAATTACATGGACCAAAGAGAGTTGGATGCACAGCGTAGCTGAAACATAGGTCCCCGATGAGCACAACTCATAAGTATGTCACTTTGGTGCTTCTTGTTCAAACATAGGTGTATTCACCAAAGAGAACATAGCGTCACTACCCTCTTGACTGACTTGGAACACCAGGTGTATTTACCAAAGTTTCCAGGTTATCTTGTTCAAAGATAGGTGTATTCACCAAAGAGGACATAACCTTTTTGGGTCATCCTACCTGTATACAAGCTGCTACTTTATCAGGTAATCCTGATTGACCGGCCGAACTCTTAACAATCAATCTTTTATAGTGTATTCACCAAAGATCCTGAGCTTGTTAAGGTTAAAACACCGGCTATCATGTGAGAGCACTATTGGAAATATGCCCTAGAGGCAATAATAAATTGGTTATTATTATATTTCCTTGTTCATGATAATCATTTATTATCCATGCTAGAATTGTATTGATAGGAAACTCAGATACATGTGTAGATACATAGACAACACCATGTCCCTAGTAAGCCTCTAGTTGACTAGCTCATTGATCAATAGATGGTTACAGTTTCCTGACCATGGACATTGGATGTCATTGATAACGGGATCACATCATTAGGAGAATGATGTGATGGACAAGACCCAATCCTAAGCCTAGCACAAGATCTTGTAATTCGTTTGCTAAAGCTTTTCTAATGTCAAGTATCATTTCCTTAGACCATGAGATTGTGCAACTCCCGGATACTGTAGGAGTGCTTTGGGTGTGCCAAATGTCACAACGTAACTGGGTGGCTATAAAGGTACACTACATGTATCTCTGAAAGTGTCTGTGGGGTTGGCACGAATCGAGACTGGGATTTGTCACTCTGTGTAAACGGAGAGGTATCTGTGGGCCCACTCGGTAGGACATCATCATAATGTGCACAATGTGACCAAGGAGTTGATCACGGGATGATGTGTTACGGAACGAGTAAAGAGACTTTCCGGGAACGAGATTGAACAAGTATCGGGATACCGACGATCGAATCTCGGGCAAGTAGAATACCGCTGGACAAAGAGAATTGAATACAGGATTGATTGAATCCTCGACATCATGGTTCATCCGATGAGATCATCGTGGAACATGTGGGAGCCAACATGGGTATCCAGATCCCGCTGTTGGTTATTGGCCGGAGAGTTGTCTCGGTCATGTATGCATGGTTCCCGAACCCGTAGGGTCTACCCACTTAAGGTTCGATGACGCTAGGCTTATTAGGAAGACTTGTATGTGATTACCGAATGTTGTTCGGAGTCCTAGATGAGATCCTGGATGTCACGAGGAGTTCCAGAATGGTCCGGAGGTAAAGAATTATATATGGAAAGTTGTTGTTCGGGTTCCAGGAAAAGTTCGTTTTTTTTGGTATTGTACCAGGAAGCTTCCGGAAGGTTCCGGAGGATTCCGGAGGGGTCCAGAGGTCCGGAAAATGTTCCACCACGTCCAATATAGCAGCATGGGCTGTAGGGGGGCGCCCTAACCTTAATGGGCTAAGGGCACCAGCCCCCCCAAGGCCCATGCGCATGGGAGAGGGGAAACCCTAAGGGGGAGGGCCTCCACTTGACTTGGGAGGCACTCCTCCCCCCCTTGGCCGCCGCCCCCAACCCTAGATGGGATCTAGGGGGGCCGGCCCCCCTCTTTCCCCACCTATAAATAGTGAAGGGGTGGGAGGGCGGCCACACCCTTGAACCTAGCGCAGCCCCTCCCCTCCAATACCTCTCCTCCTCCGCGTGAGAACTGCCACTCCATCACCACCACGCCGTCGTGCTGCTGTTGGACTCTCTTCCTCAACCTCTCCCTCCTCCTTGCTGGATCAAGGCGTGGGAGATGTCTCCGTTCCGTACGTGTGTTGAACGCGGAGGTGCCGTCCGTTCGGCGCTAGGATCATCGGTGATTTGGATCACGACGAGTACGACTCCATCAACCCCGTTCACTTGAACGCTTCCGCTTAGCGATCTACAAAGGTATGTAGATGCACTCTCCTTGCCCTCATTGCTAGATTACTCCATATATTGATCTTGGTGATGCGTAGAAAATTTTGAATTTCTGCTACGATCCCCAACAGTGGCATCATGAGCTAGGTCTATGCGTAGTTTCTATGCACGAGTAGAACACAAAGCAGTTGTGGGTGTCGATATTGTCAATTTACTTGCCGTTACTAGTCTTATCTTGATTCGGCGGCATCGTGGGATGAAGTGGCCTGGACCGACCTTACACATACTCTTACGTGAGACTGGTTCCACCGACTGACATGCACTAGTTGCATAAGGTGGCTAGCGGGTGTCTGTCTCTCCAACTTTAGTCGGATCGGATTCGATGAAAAGGGTCCTTATGAAGGGTAAATAGAAATTGGCATATCACGTTGTGGTTTTCGCGTAGGTAAGAAACGTTCTTGCTAGAAACCTATAGCAGCCACGTAAAAAAGTTGCAACAACAATTAGAGGACGTCTAACTTGTTTTTGCAGCATATGCCTTGTGATGTGATATGGCCAAAAGGATGTGATGAATGATATATGTGATGTATGAGATTGATCATGTTCTTGTAATAGGAATCGCGACTTGCATGTCGATGAGTATGACAACCGGCAGGAGCTATAGGAGTTGTCTTAATTTATTTATGACCTGCGTGTCAACATAAACGTCATGTAATTACTTTACTTTATTGCTAAAGCGTTAGCCATAGTAGTAGAAGTAATAGATGACGAGACAACTTCAAGAAGACACGATGATGGAGATCATGGTGTCATGCCAGTGACAATGATGATCATGGAGCCCCGAAGATGGAGATCAAAAGGAGCAAAATGATATTGGCCATATCATGTCACTATTTGATTGCATGTGATGTTTATCATGTTTTACATCTTATTTGCTTAGAACGACGGCAGCTTAAATAAGATGATCCCTCACTAAAATTTCAAGAAAAGTGTTCCCCCTAACTGTGCACCGTTGTGAAGGTTCATTGTTTCGAAGCACCACGTGATGATCGGGTGTGATAGATTCTAACGTTCGAATACAATGGGTGTTGACGAGCCTAGCATGTACAGACATGGCCTCGGGACACATGCGAAACACTTAGGTTGACTTGACAAGCCAAGAATGTACAGACATGGCCTCGGAACACGGAAGACCGAAAGGTCGAACATGAGTCGTATAGAAGATACGATCAACATCAGATGTTCACCGTTGATGACTAGTCCGTCTCAGGTGATGATCGGACACGGCCTAGTCGATTCGGATCATGTTTCACATAGATGTCTAGAGGGATGTCTATCTGAGTGGGAGTTCATTAAATAATTTGATTAGATGAACTCAATTATCATGAACATAGTCTAAATTGTCTTTGCAAATATGTTGTAGATAAATGGCTCACGTTGTAGCTCCCTATTTCAATACGTTCCTAGAGAAAGATTAAGTTGAAAGATATTGTAAGCAATGATGCGGACTAGGTCCGTAGTCCAAGGAGTTGAAGGAAATATGCCCTAGAGGCAATAATAAAGTTATTATTTATTTCCTTATATCATGATAAAAGTTTATTATTCATGCTAGAATTGTATTAACCAGAAACATAATACATGTGTGAATACATAGACAAACAGAGTGTCACTAGTATGCCTCTACTAGACTAGCTTGTTGATCAAAGATGGTTATGTTTCCTAACCATGGACAAAGAGTTGTCATTTGATTAACAGGATCACATCATTAGTTGAATGATCTGATTGACATGACCCATTCCATTAGCTTAGCACCCGATCGTTTAGTATGTTGCTATTGCTTTCTTCATGACTTATACATGTTCCTATGACTATGAGATTATGCAACTCCCGTTTGCTAGAGGAACACTTTGTGTGCTACCAAATGTCACAACGTAACTGGGTGATTATAAAGGAGCTCTACAGGTGTTTCCAAAGGTACATGTTGGGTTGGCGTATTTCGAGATTAGGATTTGTCACTCCGATTGTCGAAGAGGTATCTCTAGGCCCTCTCGGTAATGCACATCACTTAAGCCTTGCAAGCATTGCAACTAATGAGTTAGTTGCGGGATGATGTATTACAAAACGAGTAAAGAGACTTGCCGGTAACGAGATTGAACTAGGTATAGGATACCGACGATTGAATCTCGGGCAAGTAACATACCGATGACAAAGGGAACAACGTACGTTGTTATGCGGTCTGACCGATAAAGATCTTCGTAGAATATGTAGGAGCCAATATGGGCATCCAGGTCCCGCTATTGGTTATTGACCGGAGACGTGTCTCGGTCATGTCTACACTGTTCTCGAACCCGTAGGGTCCACACACTTAAGGTTACGATGACAGTTATATTATGAGTTTATGCATTTTGATGTACCGAAGGTTGTTCGGAGTCCCGGATGTGATCACGGACATGACGAGGAGTCTCGAAATGGTCGAGACATAAAGATTGATATATTGGAAGCCTATGTTTGGAAATCGGAAGTGTTCCGGGTGAAATCGGGATTTTACCGGAGTATCGGGAGGTTACCCGAAACCCCCGGGAGCTATATGGGCCTTAATGGGCCTTAGTGGAAGAAGAGGAAAGGCAGCCAGGGCTGGGCCGCGCGCCCCTCCCCCCTAGTCCGAATAGGACAAGGAGAGAGGGAGCCGGTGCCCACCTCCTTCTCTCTCTCTTTTCCCACCTCGCGAATCCTATTCCAACTAGGATTGGGGGAGAAGTCCTACTCCCGGAGGGAGTAGGACTCCTCCTGGCGCACCCTATGATGGCCGGCCGGCCTCCCCCTCTTGAGCCTTTATATACGGAGGCAGGGGCACCCCAAAGGAATACAAGTTGATCCACGTGATCATATTCTTAGCCGTGTGCGGCGCCCCCTTCCACCATAGTCATCGATAATATTGTAGCGGTGCTTAGGCAAAGCCCTGCTGCGGTAGTACATCAAGATCATCACCACGCCATCGTGCTGACGGAACTCTTCCCCGACACTTTGCTGGATCGGACTCCAGGGATCGTCATCGAGCTGAACGTGTGCTAGAACTCAGAGGTGCCGTAGTTTCGGTGCTTGATCGGTCGGGCCGTGGAGACGTACGACTACATCAACCAAACGCTTCCGTTGTCGATCTACAAAGGTACGTAGATCATACTCTCCCCTCTCGTTGCTATGCATCACCATGATCTTGCGTGAGCGTAGGAATTTTTTTGAAATTACTACGAAACCCAACAGTGGCATCAGAGCCTAGGTTTTATATGTTTATGTTATATGCACGAGTAGAACACAAGTGAGTTGTGGGTGATATAAGTCATACTGCTTACCATCATGTCATACTTTGGTTCGGCGTTATTGTTGGACGAAGCGGCCCGGACCGACATTACGCGTACGCTTACGCGAGACCGGTTCTCCCGACGTGCTTTGCACATAGGTGGCTTGCGGGTGACAGTTTCTCCAACTTTAGTTGAACTGAGTGTGGCTACGGCCGGTCCTTGCGAAGGTTAAAACAGCACCAACTTGACAAACTATCGTTGTGGTTTTGATGCGTAGGTAAGATTGGTTCTTGCTTAAGCCCGTAGCAGCCACGTAAAACATGCAACAACAAAGTAGAGGACGTCTAACTTGTTTTGGCAGGGCATGTTGTGATGTGATATGGTCAAGACATGATGCTAAATTTTATTGTATGAGATGGTCATGTTTTGTAACCGAATTATCGGCAACTGGCAGGAGCCATATGGTTGTCGCTTTATTGTATGCAATGCAATCGCGCTGTAATGCTTTACTTTATCACTAAGCGGTAGCGATAGTCGTGGAAGCATAAGATTGGCAAGACGACAACGATGCTACGATGGAGATCAAGGTGTCGCGCCGGTGACGATGGTGATCATGACGGTGCTTCGGAGATGGAGATCACAAGCATAAGATGATGATGGCCATATCATATCACTTATATTGATTGCATGTGATGTTTATCTTTTATGCATCTTATCTTGCTTTGATTGACGGTAGCATTATAAGATGATCTCTCACTAAATTATCAAGAAGTGTTCTCCCTGAGTATGCACCATTGCGAAATTTCTTCGTGCTGAGACACCACGTGATGATCGGGTGTGATAGGCTCTACGTTCAAATACAACGGGTGCAAAACAGTTGCACACGCGGAATACTCAGGTTATACTTGACGAGCCAAAGCATATACAGATATGGCCTCAGAACACGGAGACCGAAAGGTCGAGCGTGAATCATATAGTAGATATGATCAACATAGTGATGTTCACCAATGAAACTACTCCATCTCACGTGATGATCGGACATGGTTTAGTTGATTTGGATCACGTAATCACTTAGAGGATTAGAGGGATATCTATCTAAGTGGGAGTTCTTTAAGTAATATGATTAACTGAACCTAAATTTATCATGAACTTAGTACCTGATAGTATCTTGCTTGTTTATGTATGATTGTAGATAAATGGCCCGTGCTGTTGTTCCGTTGAATTTTAATGCATTCCTTGAGAAAGCAAAGTTGAAAGATGATGGTAGCAATTACACGGACTGGGTCCGTAACTTGAGGATTATCCTCATTGCTGCATAGAAGAATTACGTCCTGGAAGCACCGCTGGGTGCCAGGCCTGCTGCTGGAGCAACACCAGATGTTGTGAACGTCTGGCAGAGCAAAGCTGATGACTACTCGATAGTTCAGTGTGCCATGCTTTATGGCTTAGAACCGGGACTTCAACGACGTTTTGAACGTCATGGAGCATATGAGATGTTCCAGGAGTTGAAGTTAATATTTCAAGCAAATGCCCGGATTGAGAGATTTGAAGTCTCCAATAAGTTCTATAGTTGCAAGATGGAGGAGAACAGTTCTGTGAGTGAGCATATACTCAAAATGTCTGGGTATAATAATCACTTGATTCAGATGGGAGTTAATCTTCCAGATGATTGCGTCATTGACAGAATTCTCCAATCACTTCCACCAAGCTACAAGAGCTTCGTGATGGACTATAATATGCAAGGGATGAATAAGACTATTCCCGAGCTCTTCGCAATGCTGAAAACTGTGGAGGTAGAAATCAAAAAGGAGCATCAAGTGTTGATGGTCAACAAGACCACTAGTTTCAAGAAAAAGGGCAAAGGGAAGAAGAAGGGGAACTTCAAGAACAACAGCAAACAAGTTGCTGCTCAAGAGAAGAAACCCAAGTCTGGACCTAAGCCTGAAACCGAGTGCTTCTACTGCAAGCAGACTGGTCACTGGAAGCGGAACTGCCCCAAGTATTTGGCGGATAAGAAGGATGGCAAGGTGAACAAAGGTATATGTGATATACATGTTATTGATGTGTACCTTACTAATGCTCGCAGTAGTACCTGGGTATTTGATACTGGTTTTGTTGCTAATATTTGCAACTCGAAACAGGGACTATGGATTAAGCGAAGATTGGCTAAGGACGAGGTGACGATGCGCGTGGGAAACGGTTCCAAAGTCGATGTGATCGCAGTTGGCACGCTACCTCTACATCTACCTTCGGGATTAATATTAGACCTAAATAATTGTTATTTGGTGCCAGCGTTAAGCATGAACATTATATCTGGATCTTGTTTGATGCGAGACGGTTATTCATTTAAATCAGAGAATAATGGTTGTTCTATTTATATGAGTAATATCTTTTATGGTCATGCACCCTTGAAGAGTGGTCTATTCTTATTGAATCTCGATAGTAGTAACACACATATTCATAATGTTGAAACCAAAAGATGCAGAGTTGATAATGATAGTGCAACTTATTTGTGGCACTGCCGTTTAGGTCATATCGGTGTAAAGCGCATGAAGAAACTCCATACTGATGGACTTTTGGAACCACTTGATTATGAATCACTTGGTACTTGCAAACCGTGCCTCATGGGCAAGATGACTAAAACACCGTTCTTCGGTACTATGGAGAGAGCAACAGATTTGTTGGAAATCATACATACAGATGTATGTGGTCCGATGAATATTGAGGCTCGTGGCGGATATCGTTATTTTCTCACCTTCACAGATGACTTAAGCAGATATGGGTATATCTACTTAATGAAACATAAGTCTAAGACATTTGAAAAGTTCAAAGAATTTCAGAGTGAAGTTGAAAATCATCGTAACAAGAAAATAAAGTTTCTACGATCTGATCGTGGAGGAGAATATTTGAGTTACGAGTTTGGTGTACATTTGAAACAATGCGGAATAGTTTCGCAACTCACGCCACCCGGAACACCGCAGCGTAATGGTGTGTCCGAACGTCGTCATCGTACTTTACTAGATATGGTGCGATCTATGATGTCTCTTACTGATTTACCGCTATCGTTTTGGGGTTATGCTTTGGAGACGGCCGCATTCACGTTAAATAGGGCAACATCAAAATCCGTTGAGACGACGCCTTATGAACTATGGTTTGGCAAGAAACCAAAGTTGTCGTTTCTGAAAGTTTGGGGCTGCGATGCTTATGTGAAAAAGCTTCAACCTGATAAGCTCGAACCCAAATCGGAGAATTATGTCTTCATAGGATATCCAAAGGAGACTGTTCGATACACCTTCTATCACAAATCCGAAGGCAAGACTTTTGTTGCTAAGTTCGGAAACTTTCTAGAGAAGGAGTTTCTCTCGAAAGAAGTGAGTGGGAAGAAAGTAGAACTTGACGAGGTAACTGTACCTGCTCCCTTATTGGAAAGTAGTGCATCACAGAAAACTGTTTCTGTGACACCTACACCAATTAGTGAGGAAGCTAATGATAATGATCATGAAACTTCAGAACAAGATACTACTGAACCTCGTAGATCAACCAGAGTAAGATCCGCACCAGAGTGGTACGGTAATCCTGTTCTGGAAGTCATGCTACTAGATCATGATGAACCTACGAACTATGAAGAAGCAATGGTGAGCCCAGATTCCGCAAAATGGCTTGAAGCCATGAAATCTGAGATGGGATCCATGTATGAGAACAAAGTGTGGACTTTGGTTGACTTGCCCAATGATCGGCAAGCAATTGAGAATAAATGGATCTTCAAGAAGAAGACCGACGCCGACGGTAATATTACTGTCTACAAAGCTCGACTTGTCGCAAAAGGGTTTCGGCAAGTTCAAGGGATTGACTACGATGAGACCTTCTCACCCATAGCGATGCTTAAGTCTGTCCGAATCATGTTAGCAATTGCCGCATTTTATGATTATGAAATTTGGCAGATGGATGTCAAAACTGCATTCCTGAATGGATTTCTGGAAGAAGAGTTGTATATGATGCAACCGGAAGGTTTTGTCGATCCAAAGGGAGCTAACAAAGTTTGCAAGCTCCAGCGATCCATTTATGGACTGGTGCAAGCCTCTCAGAGTTGGAATAAACGCTTTGATAGTGTGATTAAAGCATTTGGTTTTATACAGACTTTTGGAGAAGCCTGTATTTACAAGAAAGTGAGTGGGAGCTCTGTAGCATTTCTGATATTATATGTGGATGACATATTACTAATTGGAAATGATATAGAATTTCTGGACAGCATAAAGGTATACTTGAATAAGAGTTTTTCAATGAAAGACCTCGGTGAAGCTGCTTACATATTAGGCATAAAGATCTATAGAGATAGATCAAGACGTTTAATTGGACTTTCACAAAGCACATACCTTGACAAGATTTTGAAGAAGTTCAAAATGGATCAAGCAAAGAAAGGGTTCTTGCCCGTGTTACAAGGTGTGAAGTTGAGTCGGACTCGATGCCCGACCACTGTAGAAGATAGAGAGAAGATGAAAGATGTTCCCTATGCTTCAGCCATAGGCTCTATCATGTATGCAATGCTGTGTACCAGACCTGATGTGTGCCTTGCTATAAGTCTAGCAGGGAGGTACCAAAGTAATCCAGGAGTGGATCACTGGACAGCGGTCAAGAACATCCTGAAGTACCTGAAAAGGACTAAGGATATGTTTCTCGTATATGGAGGTGACAAAGAGCTCATCGCAAACGGTTACGTTGATGCAAGCTTTGACACTGATCCAGACGATTCTAAATCGCAAACCGGATACGTGTTTACATTAAACGGTGGAGCTGTCAGTTGGTGTAGTTCTAAACAAAGCGTCATGGCGGGATCTACGTGTGAAGCGGAATACATAGCTGCTTCGGAAGCAGCAAATGAAGGAGTCTAGATGAAGGAGTTCATATCCGATCTAGGTGTCGTACCTAGTGCATCGGGTCCAATGAAAATCTTTTGTGACAATACTGGTGCAATTGCCTTGGCGAAGGAATCCAGATTTCACAAGAGAACCAAGCACATCAAGAGACGCTTCAATTCCATCCGGGATCTAGTCCAGGTGGGAGACATAGAGATTTGCAAGATACATACGGATCTGAATGTTGCAGACCCGTTGACTAAGTCTCTTCCACGAGCAAAACATGATCAGCACCAAGGCTCCATGGGTGTTAGAATCATTACTGTGTAATCTAGATTATTGAATGTAGTGCAAGTGGGAGACTGAAGGAAATATGCCCTAGAGGCAATAATAAAGTTATTATTTATTTCCTTATATCATGATAAAAGTATATTATTCATGCTAGAATTGTATTAACCGGAAACATAATACATGTGTGAATACATAGATAAACAGAGTGTCACTAGTATGCCTCTACTAGACTAGCTTGTTGATCAAAGATGGTTATGTTTCCTAACCATGGACAAAGAGTTGTCATTTGATTAACAGGATCACATCATTAGTTGAATGATCTAATTGACATGACCCATTCCATTAGGTTAGCACCCGATCGTTTAGTATGTTGCTATTGCTTTCTTCATTACTTATACATGTTCCTATGACTATGAGATTATGCAACTCCCGTTTGCTAGAGGAACACTTTATGTGCTACCAAATGTCACAACGTAACTGGGTGATTATAAAGGAGCTCTACAGGTGTCTCCAAAGGTACATATTGGGTTGGCGTATTTCGAGATTAGGATTTGTCACTCTGATTGTCGGAGAGGTATCTCTGGGCCCTCTCGGTAATGCACATCACTTAAGCCTTGCAAGCATTGCAACTAATGAGTTAGTTGCGGGATGATGTATTACAGAACGAGTAAAGAGACTTGCCGGTAACGATATTGAACTAGGTATAGGATACCGACGATCGAATCTCGGGCAAGTAACATACCGATGACAAAGGGAACAACGTATGTTGTTATGCGGTCTGACCGATAAAGATCTTCGTAGAATATGTAGGAGCCAATATGGGCATCCAGGTCCCGCTATTGGTTATTGACCGGAGACGTGTCTCGGTCATGTCTACATTGTTCTCGAACCCATAGGGTCCGCACGCTTAAGGTTACGATGACAGTTATATTATGAGTTTATGCATTTTGATGTACCGAAGGTTGTTCGGAGTCCCGGATGTGATCACGGACATGACGAGGAGTCTCGAAATGGTCGAGACATAAAGATTGATATATTGGAAGCCTATGTTTGGATATCGGAAGTGTTCCGGGTGAAATCGGGATTTTACCGGAGTACTGGGAGGTTACCGGAAACCCCCGGGAGCTATATGGGCCTTAATGGGCCTTAGTGGAAGAAGAGGAAAGGCAGCCAGGGCCGGGCCGCGCGCCGCTCCCCCCTAGTCCGAATAGGACAAGGAGAGAGGGGGCCGGCGCCCCCCTCCTTCTCTCTCTCTCTTTTCCCACCTCGCGAATCCTATTCCAACTAGGATTGTGGGAGAAGTCCTACTCCCGGAGGGAGTAGGACTCCTCCTGGCGCGCCCTATGATGGCCGGCCGGCCTCCCCCTCTTGAGCCTTTATATACGGAGGCAGGGGCACCCCAAAGGAATACAAGTTGATCCACGTGATCATATTCTTAGCCGTGTGCGGCGCCCCCTTCCACCATAGTCCTCGATAATATTGTAGCGGTGCTTAGGCGAAGCCTTGCTGCGGTAGTACATCAAGATCGTCACCACGCCGTCGTGCTGACGGAACTATTCCCCGACACTTTGCTGGATCGGAGTCCGGGGATCATCATCGAGCTGAACGTGTGCTAGAACTCGGAGGTGCCGTAGTTTCGGTGCTTGATCGGTCCGGCCGTGGAGACGTACGACTACATCAACCAAACGCTTCCATTGTCGATCTACAAAGGTACGTAGATCATACTCTCCCCTCTCGTTGCTATGCATCACCATGATCCTGTGTGAGCGTAGGAATTTTTTTGAAATTACTACGAAACCCAACAGGATTGTCCTCACTGCTATACAGAAGGCTTACCTCTTTGATGCACCGCTCGATGTGCAAACCCCTACAACGTCGTCTGTGGATGTTGTGAACACCTGACAGACACATCCTGATGACTACTTGATAGTTTAGTGCACCATATTTTACGGCTTAGAATCGGGATTCCAATGACGTTTTGAACGCCATAAGACATATGAGATGTTCCAAGAGTAGAAATTGGGATTTCAGGCTCATGCCCGTGTTGAGAGGTATGAGACCTCTGACAAGTTCTTTTGCCAACAAGATGGAGGAGAATAGCTCAGCTAGTGAGCATGTGCTCAGAATGTCTGGGTGCTACAATCACTTAAATCAAGTGGGAGTTAAACTTCCATATAAGATAGTGATTTATTGAGTTCTCTAGTCACTATCACTAAGCTACTAGATCTTCGTGATGAACTATGACATGCAAGGGATGGAGTTGATCCGGAGCTGTTCGCGGTGCTTAAGACCGTAAAAGGTAGAAATCAAGAAGGAGCATCAAGTGTTGATGGTTTGACAAGACCACTGGTTTCAAGAAGGGCAAGGGCCAGAAGGGAAACTTCATGGATGGCAAACCGGTTGCCGCTCCAGTGAAGGAACCCAAGGTTGAACCCGAACCCGAGACTAAGTGCTTCTATTGTAAGGGGAACGGTCATTGGTAGCGGAATTACCCCAAATGCATGGTAGATAAGAAGGCTGGCAACTTCAACAAAGTATATACGTGCTATTGATGTGTACCTTACTAGTATTCCTGGTAGCACCTGGGTATTGGATACCAGTTCAGTTACTATTATTGGTGACTTGAAGCAAAAGCTACGGACTAAACGGAGACTGGCTAAGGGCGAGGTGACGATGTGTGTTGGAAGTGTTTCCAAAGTTGATAAGATCACCATCGCACGCTCCATCTGCCTTCGGGATTAGTATTGAACCTAGATAAATGTTATCAGGTGTCTACCTTGAGCATGAATATGATTAGATCATGTTCATTGTAATACGGTTATTCATTTAAGTTAGAGAATAATGGTTATTCTGTTTACATGAATAATACCTTTCATGGTCATGCACCCTATGTGAATGGTTCATTGAATCTCGATCGTGGTAATACACATGTTCACGCCAAAAGATGTAGAGTTAATAATGATAGTACCACTTTCTCGTGGCACTACCGCTTAGGTCATATTGGTGTAAGATGCATGAAGAAACTCCATGTCGATGGATGTTTGGAGTCACTTGATTTTGAATCACTTGACACATGCGAGCCATGCCTCATGTGCAGGATGACTAAGACCCCGTTTTCAGGTACAATGAAACGGGTAAGTGACTTGTTGGAAATCATGCATGCTGATGCGTGTGATCCAATGAGAATTGAAGCGTGCGGTGGATATCGCTATTTTCTCATCTTCACTGATGATTTGGGTAGATATAGGTATATCTACTTAATGAAGCACAAGTCTGAAACGTTTGAAAAGTTCAAGTGATTTCAGAGTGAAGTTAAGAATCATCATAACAATAAGATCATGTTCCTACGATCTGATCAAAAGGGGATTTTCTAAGTTATGAGTTTGGCAATCACTTAAGACATTGTGGAATTGTTTCACAGTTGAAGCCACCTGGAACACCACAAGGTTATGGTGTGTCCGGGCGTCGTAATCGAACACTATGAGATATGGTGCGATCTATGATGTCTCTTACCAATCTACCGTTTTCATTTTGAGGTTATGCGTTAGAGACAGCTGCATTCACTTTAGATAGGACACCATCTAAGTCCGTTGAGACGACGTCGTATGAACATTGGTTTGGCAAGAAACCAAAGTTGTCATTTCTTAATGTTTGGGGCTGCGATGCTTAAGGCTTCAGCCGGAGAAGCTCGAACCCAAAGCGGACAAACACATCTTCATAGGATACCCAAAGGTGACACTAGGGTATACCTTCTATCTCAGATCCTTGGGCAAATTGTTTGTCACTAAGAACGGGTCCTTTCTCGAGAAGGAGTTTCTCTCGAAAGAATTGAGTGGGAGGAAGATAGAACTTGATGAGGTTGTCGAACCTTAACTTCAACCAGAGAGTGATGCAACACAGAAAGATGTTTTCTGTGGCGCCTACGTCTGTTGAATAGGAAGTTAATGATAGTGATCATGAAGCTTCGGATCAAGTTGCTATCGAACCTCGTAGGTCGACAAGGATATGTACTACTCCTAAGTGGTACGGTAATCATGTCTTAGATATCATGTTGTTAGACAACAATGAACCTATGAGCTATGGAGAAGCGATGGTGGGCCCGTATTCCGACAAATGGTTAGAAGCCATGAAATCCGAGATAGGATCCATATATCAGAACAAAGTATAGACTTTGGTGGACTTGCCCGATGATCGGCAAGCCATTGAGATAAATGGATCTTTAAGAAGAAGACGGGCGTGGGCGGTAATGTTACCTTCTATGAAGCTCGACTTGTGGGAAAGAGTCTTTTCACAAGTTCAAGGAGTTGACTACGATGAGAATTTCTCACCCGTAGCGATGCTTAAGTCCGTCGGAATCATGTTAGCATTAGCTTTATTTTTCAATTATGAAATCTTACAGATGGATGTCAAAACAAGTTTTCTTACCAGTTTTCGTAAGAAAAGTTGTATGTGATACAATAAAAGGTTTTGTCGATCCTAAGGATGCTAAAAGGTATGCTAGCTCCAGCAATCCTTCTATGGACTAGAGCAAGCATCTCGGAATCGGAATATATGTTTTGATGGAGTGATCAAAGCTTTTAGGTTTATACAATGTTTGCTAGAAACTTGTATTTACAAGAAAGTGAGTGGGAGCACTACAACATTTCTGATAAGTATATGTGGATGACATGTTGTTGATTCGAAATGATGTAGAATTTCTGGAAAACATAAACAGTTGTTTGAAGAGTGATTTTCAAAGGAAGACCTGGATAAAGCTGCTTACATATTGGGCATCAAGATCTATAGAGATAGATCAAAACACCTGATGATACTTTCAAAGAACGCACACCTTGACATGTTTTTGAAGGAGTTCAAAATAGATCAGTCAAAGAAGGGGTTCTTACCTGAGTTGTAAGGTGTGAAGTTGAGTAAGACTCGAAGATTGACCACGGCAGAAGAAAGACGAAGGACGAAGGTCGTCCCCTATGCTCTTTTCATAGGCTCTATACGGTATGCCATGCTGAGTACCGCACCTGATGTGTGCCTTGCCACATGTCTGGAAAGAGGGTACAAAGGTGATCTAGGACTGGACCAGCAGACAGCGGTCAAAATTGTCCTTAGAGGAATAAGGAAATGTTTCTCGGTTATGGAGGTGATAAAGAGTTCGACGTAAAGAGTTACGTCGATGCAAGCTTAACACCTATCCGGATAGCTCTGGGTAGAGATACCAGATACGTATAATGGAGCAACAATTTGGAATAGCTCCAAGTGGAACGTGGTAGCAGAATCTACGATATGACATAAAGTTTTGCGAAATACATAGGGATCTGAATATGGCAAGACCCATTGACTACAACCTCTCTCACAAGCATAACATGATCAAACCCAGAACTCATTGAGTGTTAATCACATAGTGATGTGAACTAGATTATTGAGTCTAGTAAACTCCTTGGATGTTGGTCACATGGCGATGTGACCTGTGAGTGTTAATCACATGGCGATGTGAACTAGATTATTGACTCTAGTGCAAGTGGGAGACTGTTGGAAATATGCCCTAGAGGCAATAATAAATTGGTTATTATTATATTTCCTTGTTCATGATAATCGTTTATTATCCATGCTAGAATTGTATTGATAGGAAACTCAGATACATGTGTAGATACATAGACAACACCATGTCCCTAGTAAGCCTCTAGTTGACTAGCTCATTGATCAATAGATGGTTACAGTTTCCTGACCATGGACATTGGATGTCGTTGATAACGAGATCACATCATTAGGAGAATGATGTGATGGACAAGACCCAATCCTAAGCCTAGCACAAGATCGTGTAGTTCGTTTGCTAAAGCTTTTCTAATGTCAAGTATCATTTCCTTAGACCATGAGATTGTGCAACTCCCGGATACTGTAGGACTGCTTTGGGTGTGCCAAACGTCACAACGTAACTGGGTGGCTATAAAGGTACACTACAGGTATCTCCGAAAGTGTCTGTTGGGTTGGCACGAATCGAGACTGGGATTTGTCACTCCGTGTAAACGGAGAGGTATCTCTGGGCCCACTCGGTAGGACATCATCATAATGTGCACAATGTGACCAAGGAGTTGATCACAGGATGATGTGTTACGGAACGAGTAAAGAGACTTGCCAGTAACGAGATTGAACAAGTATCGGGATACCGACGATCGAATCTCGGGCAAGTAGAATACCGCTGGACAAAGGGAATTGAATACGGGATTGATTGAATCCTCGACATCGTGGTTCATCCGATGAGATCATCGTGGAACATGTGGGAGCCAACATGGGTATCCAGATCCCGCTGTTGGTTATTGGCCGGAGAGTTGTCTCGGTCATGTCTGCATGGTTCCCGAACCCGTAGGGTCTACACACTTAAGGTCCGATGACGCTAGGGTTATTAGGAAGACTTGTATGTGATTACCGAATGTTGTTCGGAGTCCCGGATGAGATCCCAGACGTCACGAGGTGTTCCAGAATGGTCCGGAGGTAAAGATTTATATATGGAAAGTTGTTGTTCGGGTTCTGAAAAAAGTTCGTTTTTTTGGTATTGTACCGGGAAGCTTCCGGAAGGTTCCGGAGGATTCCGGAGGGGTCCAGAGGTCCGGAAAATGTTCCACCACGTCCAATACAGCAGCATGGGCTGTAGGGGGGCGCCCTAACCTTAATGGGCCAAGGGCACTAGCCCCCCAAGGCCCATGCGCATGGGAGAGGGGAAACCCTAAGGGGGAGGGCCTCCACTTGACTTGGGAGGCACTCCTCCCCCCCTTGGCCGCCGCCCCCAACCCTTGATGGGATCTAGGGGGGCCGGCCCCCCTCTCTCCCCACCTATAAATAGTGGAGGGGTGGGAGGGCGGCCACACCCTTGAACCTGGCACAGCCCCTCCCCTCCAATACCTCTCCTCGTCCGCGTGAGAACTGCCACTCCATCGCCACCACGCCGTCGTGCTGCTGTCGGACTCTCTTCCTCAACCTCTCCCTCCTCCTTGTTGGATCAAGGCGTGGGAGACGTCTCCGTTCCGTACGTGTGTTGAACGCGGAGGTGCCGTCCGTTCAGCACTAGGATCATCGGTGATTTGGATCATGAGTAGTACGACTCCATCAACCCCGTTCACTTGAACGCTTCCGCTTAGCGATCTACAAAGGTATGTAGATGCACTCTCCTTGCCCTCGTTGCTAGATTACTCCATAGATCGATCTTGGTGATGTGTAGAAAATTTTAAATTTCTGCTACGATCCCCAAAAGCGAGGATACTCTAGTGGCTTAGGCTAGTTTCATTGAGGTATTCTGTCATCATACACATACATCATCATATATTGCATCATACATTGCATCATCATTATATCATCATAGCATGCATCATATATGCATAGATATACTGGTGTATATTGCAGGAACCGGTTTTCAAACCAGGTTATATTATTCAAATCTTTAATAGCCAAAATGGCTGGATTTATTATGGTTATCCATAACCAGTATTATGGTTAAGGTTTTCAAAGTCGCTTTAGCGCAATGGCTATTATTTATCAATGGATATGATTTATTCTACAATGCAAGGAATAGTCCCGAGTCACTGCAGGCTTACGACCCGGCACTTGGGGGCTACATTATTCAAGTTGAGATTACATCAAATATGCAAGTCCCATGTCACCACCAGCATGCACCATGGCACTTGGGGGCTAATGCAAAGTCATTTTTTACTTGCCTTATTGAAGACCTGACTCATCACATCGTTATGAGCCAGCCCTTGGGGGCTACCAATTCCCCCTGTCAAAAATTCAAGGTACACAAATCTTAATCCATTACATTGAAAGATCCACTACTCAGTTGAAAGAGTACAAAGCTCTTAACCTTGTGGACATGGGTTCAAGCCCTGCGATGAAGGCTACATCATATGATGTTATTTTCAATAATCATATCTACAAATTTCCTGCTCATTATTGCATAATGACCCGGCTCTTGGGGGCTACACTGGTTGAAGTTTTTTATGAGCATAAGGCAATTACAAGTCCCAGGTTGATGCAAGCATGACAACCCGACACTTGGGGGCTAAATATGTGGAATATTCAGTTTTGACTAGTGACTGAGATGAAAAACCTGGATTTCTTCAAAGTGGTAGTATTTATATTGAAGCAAGTCTTAAGTCATCACTTTGCCCTTCTTAAGACTTGGGGGCTACAAGTGATATGCATATAAGGGAGGTGCATTTTCAAGATTGATGTTAACAACAATTACAAACCGGCAATTTTGGCAATGGTAAACCGGCAAGTTTTTACATCCTCAAGCTGGCAAAACAACAGATGAATGTCTTGAGTCCAATATTTTTATTTAAGCCGGAGCTTTGGAAACCAACTCAAAATGGATTATTTCTTATAATATTTCTTTACAAGAGACCAATATCAACAAATTGATTATGAAGCTGGCTTATTGACCCAGACTTTCCAGAAGAAGGAAATGAGAAGGACTTAAGGATGATCAGGTGCCGGCTTACAAGAATTTTTAACCTGGAGCACAACCTGTCAAATTTGTTCTTGTGTTTATTTTGCAGGATCAGTTTAACATGGATAAATCCAAATTAAACTAGGGGCTAATGTCGGGGATATACCCCGCGGTATGACCCGGCCAGAAGTATGACCTGGCCGGACTTGGCGACTCACTAGTGACCCACCCTGACTTGGTGACTCACTAAGTGACCCGCCCAGATCTCTCCACTCACTGATGACCCGGCAGGCGGGTCAGAGGAGCAACAAGACCCAGTGGCGCAACAGGCAGTTCATGGAAGGTCGGCTCATGTTATGGTGGGCCGGCTTAAGATGAAAACATAAGGAATATTCCCTTACAAAGGAAGCAAGACTAGGACTCCACTTGTAATAGAGTAATCATAATCCTACTGGGACTAGTCATGTAACCCTCCCCTTCAACTTATATAAGGAGGGGCAGGGCATCCCAAGAGGGACAAGTTTCATAAGTCTAGATAGACAAACAAGTCGATAGCTCCCAAGGGAGAGCACCCTTGTAACCGTGATCATCATCATCAATATTAATGAAGCAGGATGTATGATTTTACCTCCACTGTGAGGGGCCGAACCTGGGTAAAAACCTCGTGTCTCTCGTCCCACTCAACCCCTCTCAAACTACCACATAGATGTGTTGGCCTCACGACTAAGTCCTGGCACTAAGGACATCTGCCGTGACAATTCCACGACAAAACCAGTATTGATGAGAATCCTATAATAAGGGGGCATGATCTCTGCTTTGACAAGATGTGTCGTCGGTGGTTGCGTCTCAAAACGCGAAATGGGAAGCTGAAAAACGGTTTGAAATAATAAAATGGCCGGACGTAACGTCTCACCAGTGAAATCATCATAAGACAGAACTTATCTGTATTCCGCCCTTGTGATTCAGAGGTATGACTGTTGTACAGAGCCGGATATAGTACTGACGATCAACTACTTTGAAATATTCAGAGTAGGAACCTGCCTTGTGTAACAGCCCGATTTTTGGCCCTTTCTTTTTCTGTGGCTTTGTGGTCTGGAAACTGAAGAAGAACTCTTCTTTTCTTCTAGAGTGGCTTGTCATACCCAAATACGTCCCTAGACCATTCCATTTTCATCCTAGCCCAAATCCCAATATAGTTTTTGTTGGGAATATTCCTTTTTTATTAAAGAAATAACTCAATTTGCACTAGGTTGTGAAGCAACCTATATTTCCATCACTCCTAAAATTCCCAAACAATTCTCATAAACTGTTTGGGTCATATCTTTCTCAAAAATGGGAAAATATTTCATTGTCCATGTTTCCTATCATCCTCAAATAATTCTTTTCCTATTTTGTCCTGAATGGCAGATTGTGAAGCAAGTGCCATTCATCTTTGCCCAATTGACTCCAAACTTCTTGGACATCTTTTCATGTCCAAATAATTGCCTCATGACAAATTTCAACTTAATTTGCCTAGTAAATATTCCTGAGCAATGTTTCAAAGTTCCTGTCTAAGGGAATTGGTTGTGAAGGAAGTACTAGCTAGGTTAATACAATTGAGTTGAATTTTTGCATGGTCTTTCATATCATCAAATAAAAGCTCTCCACAAGATTTGAGCTCATGCTCTGCCTCCATGTGAGCACAACTTCAAATATTTGATTATGAACAAAATTTCAGTTTGTGAAGCAAGTGTATTTTATCTTATCCACTATGTCTAAAACTTTTCCTAGGCCTTCTCCTATCTATATAACATAGCTCCACAAAATTTGGGCTCATTTCATCTAGCCATTTTCCCTCAGGAATTTTCTCAAATTCATGTTCAGAGAGGATAGCTATGAAGGAAGTACCATTTTGGCTTGGCCAAATGGCATGAAATTTTAATGGCACTCTCTTATGCTCAAATCATTCTGCCATGTCCATTTTCAGCCCAATACATTACTCCTAGTGAGTGCTACTTCATGTTTTGTATGTCTGTCGAGTCTGGTGGTTTCTACAGAAACCACTAGTTGAATTCCTCTTCTTTAGCTGAAACCTTGCCAACTTAATGACCTTAGTGGGTGATCAACCCCTGCCAAAGCTCAGTCTAATCGTCCCGACCAATCTTCCTCACAAAGTTACAAACACCTTGCTGTTCCTTTGTATTCTTGCTACCTGTGATCACATCAGGGATCACTGTGCTTGTTTCTCTCCTCCTTAGCATCACACTCTGCACACCATGCCTCCCAGGCGAGATTTGGCCGATCAGAGCACGGGTTAGCGTCGTGTGGACGCGGTGACCACCACCCTGGAATGCCATGGACGCGAGCTGAGCGTCGTTTGCTCCGGGCCCCTCCTCCTCTCGTCGTCTTCATGCGCGTGAGCATGTCTAACAGCTAGCACGCGTCATCGCCATCCTCCTGGAGCCATTTACCCCTCCGTTTGCTTCCACGACGACCCATCCCCGTCGAGAAACAGAGTGCGCCCGTGACCACGTTGTCTTCCACCTCCATGTATTATTCCTCTTCTTGTTCCTGAGCTCTGCCTCGCCTCCGTGGCCTTTGTGCCTCGTCCGCGTCCTCCCTCGTCACTGTCGGTGTCAAAATCGGCGGATCTCGGGTAGGGGGTCCCGAACTGTGTGTATAAGGTCGATGGTAACAGGAGACAAGGGATACAATGTTTACCCAGGTTCGTGCCCTCTCTATGGAGGTAATACCCTACTTCCTGCTTGATAGACACCGGAGGGATCTAGGGTTACATAAGGTCAGTTACAGAGAAAGGAATCTTCATATTTGGATGCCAAGCTTGCCTTCCACGCCAAGGAGAGTCCCATCCGGACATGGGTGGAGTCTTCGGTCTTCGTATCTTCACAGCCCATCAGTCTGGCCCATGTCTAATAGGTCGGACGCCCGAGGACCCCTTAGTCCAGGACTCCCTCAGTAGCCCGTGAACCAGGCTTCAATGACGAGGTGTCCGGTGCGTAGATTGTCTTCGGCATTGCAAGGTGGGTTCCCCTTTCCGAATACTCCAAGATAGTCTTTGGACGTGACGAACGTGTCCGGATCTGCAACACAAGTACCACACACAACTGCGGAAAGTATAATATATCACGAATCCAATCCACCGACAACTTTTGTAACATGACATCATGCTTGCCCGATCATTATTTCGAACCATTTCTTGTCCTGCTGTTCCACGTTTCGAGGCGCGGTTTTTATTGGCACGTCTTGTCGAAACAGAGATCATGTCCCCTTATTGCGGGATTCTCATCAATAAGAGTGTGGATAACCCAACCGTTCCATTGGAATGATCCCTTTGGAATAGGCAGGTTTTTAGGCTTAGGAGGAGGCGTTCGATATTCGTTGCCTTTATAAAGGGGCCAAGGGTCGTCTTATTTTGCGCCGACCCTTTCCTCAGCCCTTCCAACTTCGAGTTCTAGCACCCGAGGTTCGACTTCATTGCTTCAAGCTGCCAAATCATATCCAGGCCCAGCCCATAGGGCTGATGGGTGGCTTCCTCTGTTATAGAAGAGGACATTGCGAAGCTTTGTGCGGCTAGATACCTGACCGCGGAGATCCCCCACAGGCTTCCTGCTCAAGGACATGTTATCCCTACTCCCAGATCTGGTGAGAGGGTCGTATTCATCTCCTACTTCCTGCGAGGGCTAGTATTTGCTCTTCATCCCTTCGTCCGGAGGCTCATGTTTTACTACGTACTAGATTTTCATGATCTAGACCTAGATTCTTTCCTTCACATGTCGACGTTCATTATCACGTGTGAGGCCTTTCTCCATGTTCCCCCACACTTCGGCTTATGGCTCAAGACCTTTAGTGTGAAGCCGAAGGTAGTCGACGGGGAACAAGCGGAGTGCGGAGGTGCCACGGTGAGAAAGCTTACCAATGCTCCCTGGCCAAAAGGCTCTTTCACTGAAACTCCCGACCGATGATAGCGGGAGTGGTTTTACGTCACTGAACCCCGTGGTACCAAGTGGGCCACTATACCTGTGTTTCGATCTGGCTCTCCGTTACAGCTTCCATCATGGATTAATAAGGGGCTGGACTAGGGATCAATTGACGAAGTGTAGACTCTACAGAGCCGCATCCGGAGCCTCCTTGAGAAGGACGTTGGTCTCATCAACGTGGTCCAAGTAATGTTGGTCCGCCGAGTTCTACCGTGCCAGCGACGGCCTCTCCATATGTGGGAGTTTAATCTGGAAGGACCACGGACCCTCCAAGATTTCTTTGGTATTACGCACAAAGGAATGTAGAAGTTGTTTTTTGGGAAACGAAAACAATGGCCGGACACCACCGAGGACATCGGCCTCGACCGCAACCATCCAGATACCTCGGTAAGCGCTCGACTCCCGAATAATTTCTAGCTATGCATGTTGTAATGTGATACTGATCACACTATCTTCTTCTAGGGTTGGATGAAGAAAGCAGAGCGAATTAGGTGTTCGGCCCCCCTTCCCAAAGACTCAGCGGATCCCGTATTAAGAAGGATGCTGGCCCTGGCACCGTACCAGATGCCTGTGAAGGAGGACAAGATGGATAGCGGGAGGACCGAAGGTGGCCTCCATCCCGAAGGTATATTAGACGTTGTGTCCGGGGAGATCAAAGTCCCATCGCCTGGAGACAAAGGGAAAGGATAAGCCAACATCCCTTCTCCTCATGGTAAGAAAAAGGGCCGCCTCCGAAGGTCGAGAGGAAAAGGCTCCTAAGCGAGGCAAAATGCCCCTGTCGGGCGGCTCGGGCTTGGAGGACGACGTCATCGCGCAGTCCCATGGCGAGGACAAGCCTTTAGCCAAATCGTAAGTGAACAAGGGTGTTTTAAACATATCCCGTTCCTCTCCTGTGACCAAGGTGACATCTAGAATATATGTTTTTGTAGCTCGGCACACAGTTTTCTTCAACAATATTCTTCCTCGGGGGATCTCCTCCCGGAGATGATGGAGAGCAAGACGCCTCCGCCGGTCTCCTCAACCAATAGGGCGAACGACTTCAAGGTGTCGTCCCGGAGGGTCTCTCCTGATCAACAAGTGGTGCAGGGGATGATGAAGACACTACCCAAAAGTGATACTTCGGTAGCCCAGGTCCCGGGGGCCAACAATAAAGGCCTCGGGTTGTCCTGCTTACATCCGGAGACAACTCCATGGACGGATAAATAGATCCCTTCGAAGGGAGGTCGTACTAATATAGCAGCTTCCGGAGATCCAGAAGCGCCGGATATATTGACGAACATGCTGCGATAGGCGTCCTCTTAGAGGACCATTGTATGTTGATGGGTATGGTGGTTGAAAAGGTTCTGTCTGAAAAATAGGATTGAATGAGGCCTTCACGAGCCTGCTAAGAGGCTTCGAGGTTTGTATTGTAATGTTTTCGATTGTGTTTTATTCACAAAAATGCTCCTGTGTATAGATAGTAGCCCCTGAGACTCTGATTGGCTTCATAAGGGAAGCGATCAAAGGATCAAAAAGATATGCCCAGGAAATAATCTGACTAATTGGGACATAGGCTGTTACCTCCCTGGCTACTGACCGAACCACAGAGGTTGCAGATCTGCGGCGGAAGATTGATGAGGCGGATGATGACATCATGCTTATCAACAGGCGGCTTGACGAGGCACAAGGTATGTTTCTGGGGCAATTAGTATATGTATGTATGAGTACGAAGCTAGAATTGTATACTGAGAAATGCATAACTACAGATGGTGCTGCTGCGGTGGAGGTCCTTCGGGCTGAACTTGCCCTTGCCAAGGAGCAAGCCCGGATGAGTAATTTAGCTACCAATAAGGCAGCTGACGAGTTGAAAACTGAACATTCTACTCGGCGCCAGTGTGAGGAGAGAATTTCTATCATGGCGCGCGAGCTAGAGAAAACCACTGTCCAGTGCGAATTCCTCGAGAGGGATAACAAAGCCAAAGCGGCCGATCTCGACAAGGCCTTACAAGAGGCGAGAGAAGCACGGTCTGAGTCTAGAGTGGCTCGGGAAGAGATCCAGCAAGCTGGGGAGATAGTGGCTGGTAAGCCTTTCTTATTACAGACTAAATTCGGTGATCCGAAGTATTCCCCGCTTAATCAAATGTGGAGCTCTCCAGACGCACTCTTGGACCTGCCGAAGAGCGCCTCCGATGCGGCGCAATTATACCAAGCACAGGAAGGGTGTGCAATGGAGAAACTTTTTTGGTCACAATTCAGCGTGCCAAAGCGTCCGCTGTTACTGAACAAACAAATGGCCCAGTGGGCCGAGCTGCACATGATATCCGGTTCTGCCATCAAGGACGTCATAGTCCGACTGTGGCCTACTGAGCCAATTCGGAATAGTTATTTAGGTTTGGTGCAGCGACTTGTTGATGCGGTGTCGCATATCGACGCCATTAAGCGTTCAACATGCATTGAAGGTGGACGGATTGCCTTTGCCCACGTCAAGACATACTGGGCGAAGATGAAGGCCACCGACGTTGCGGTGAAGAGTCCACCCAAGGGCAAGGACCATCACGCACTAGAGCATTATTTCAAGGACATCTTAGAGGTTGCCCCCTTGATAGAGGGTCAGTGCTCAAAATGCATGAAATTTGAATGAAATGTGTTGAAATTGTAAAAGACAATATTATGATAATATTATGATATTCGCTTAAAAATTTGGTTCCTCCTGTGCGGCCGTTTTTTGTATAATCTGGATGTTTTCCAGTGGTCAGCTTCAGCTCCCTCGTAGAAAATACGGGGGTGTTCGGAAAAGCATTTGATCACTCTTAACCGAAAGTCTTGGTCCATGAAGGAGGTGTCAATGCGGCGAACTAGGCAATCGGACTATAGGGCGTTAACACTTCCACTTAGCCATAGGAGTTTTATGGTGGGTCTACGATATAGACCCTGGTATGTACGCGGTTACCCCAATATGGTGCGTTATATGTATGAACTGAAGAAAGGCCCTTCGTGTAATACGGAGGGAATCACAAAAGATCTGATAAGTCATCGAGTGGTTGACCAGCTCTGCCGCATCATGATAGTCATTTTTCGGCTTTCTTTACTAAGGTGTTTGACCGAATGAGCCGGAAACACAATCGCAGTAGTTCTCCCTTTACTACCCTAGCTGATAGAGTGGACAATAAGGTAGTAAGAACAGGAGCCGGGCAACCCAACTATTGACCTAAGACATGATTCGGAGCTGATGAATATAAGGCCAAACTCACGACGGAGAAGTATGCTATAAAGATGTTCGGACTTGTTGGCAACTCTTTTTGTTCCCATCCCGAGCCCCTGGCAAGTTATGTCAGGGTGCGTGTGTGAGATAATCAGGGGAGCAAAATTCAGTTCTGTAGAGGAACGTTAATACTGGATATGGATTATGTTCACTGGGACCTGAGTGATATACCAATCGTAGTTTTGTATATAATAACACCACAACCCGGGCTATTTGACATGCCAGGGGTTGACGGCTGAGGAAGAAGGCACTTTACAGGCTTGCAAAATAGAGAGTGCGGTCTACAAAAAGTTGGTTTGGACCTCCTCTTGCACGTCTGCGCCGCCTTTCCTTAATGAAGGGGCTCCTTAAAAGGAGTAGCCTTTGGGTGAATGTGCAAACCTGAACTCCGATAGAGTCAGTGAAATGACCAGCCTACGAGTCACCTATGGTAAAGGATGATGAAAAAGAAAGAGTAGTTAGAAGAGTAAAAAAGAAGGAGGTTCTGGGAGTACTTGTAAGCCCATCCGTATTGTGCTTCCGCCGATGCCCATGGTATTTTATGTGCATAGTTATGTATGCGTGGTACATATTTCGAAGGTGTATGAGGTGGGTGGCGGAAGCCGAACTGCTAGTCCCGCTACAAAATTGGTCGGTCCTGCTGAATGGAGACGGGCGGCTTAATGGCCGACAAGGCAGGCAGTTTAATAAGACCACTTCGTACTTTGGCTGAAGTAACCGTAGTATGATCCTCAGTCCGGAGGGAATGCTACTCATGCTCCCCTATAGAGGTGTGTGTGTCACGTATACCATGTTCACTATTTTTACTTCGGGGGGAAATTGCTTCTGACCCCCGGTATTTGGTTGGTGAGTCTGTTCATCATCGCTATCACCGGGCGGCCTCTTCCCCTTGTGTTCGGCATTGACCTTGCCGGCCTGCTTAAAGACCCAACAACTTCTTTTGGTGTGATTAGCTAGTTTATCGGGGTTGCCATGAATCTGGCAGGGCCAATCCAATATCTTGTCTAAATTGGATGGTCCATCTCTGTTTGCCTTGAATGGTTTTTTCCGTTTACTAGGTTTGGGCCTGCTGAATCTGGCGTTGACCGCTGTGTCACACGTTCTCTCATTATCATTGTGACGTTTGTGTTTGTTGCGTCAGGATTTGCCATTGCCATCTCGGACTTTGGAAGTGCCTGGATCACTGGCGTTGTTGCTTCTACGAGCGAGTCAGTTGTCTTCTCCCGCGCAAAAACGGGTCATCAGAGCGGTAAGGGCTAACATGGATTTTGGTTTTTCTTGACCAATGTGGCGGGCGAGCCACTCGTCCCGCACGATGTGTTTGAAGGCCACTAGGGCTTCTGCGTCCGGATAGTCGGCGATTTGGTTCTTTTTAACAAAGAACCTAGTCCAGAGCTTCCTGGCTGATTCTCCGGGCTGTTGAACTATATGGCTTAAGTCATCGGCGTCTGGTGGCCGGACATATGTACCTTGGAAGTTGTCGCAAAAGGCGTCTTCCAAATCCTCCCAGCTGCCAATAGAGTTTTCGGGGAGACTGTTTAACCAGTGCCGAGCTGGACCTTTGAGTTTTAACTGGAGGTATTTGATGGCATGAAGGTCATCTCTACGGGCCATGTGGATATGGAGAAGGAAATCCTCGATCCATACCACGGGATCAGTTGTTCCATCATATGATTCGATATTCACGGGTTTAAACCTTTCTGGGAATTCGTGCTCCATTACTTCGTCTGTGAAGCAAAGAGGGTGTGCGGTGCCTCTATGTTGGGCCACATTGCGACGTAGCTGCAATGGAGTCCGTCTGCGGTTTTCAGCCCAGGTGTGACTAGGATTCTCACGTCCGAATAAATAGCCGTCGTCACGTGTCGGGGCACTTCCATAGATCGATCTGCTATGTCCTGCTCTATTGTCCAGGTCCTGTTGAAGGTCATATGTGTGACCACGAGCTGTGTTGTCTCTGCCTTTACGATGAGGTGGGGCAGGCTGGTGTTCGGCTTGAGTTGCCACTTTGTCCCGACTGCGTGGTGGTCGGTTAGCCGCATTGTGCGGTGATGGTTTGGGCTCCGACGCCTCGTCAATGAACTGAGGTAGAGATTTGCGCTCCGGGTAAATTTTTGCTGGGCCCTTGAGGCCATATTCTTTGGCTGCTAGGACATTAGTACATCTATCATTGAACAGATCTTGGTGAGCTTGAAGCTGCTGCTGCTACTTCTTTTTTAGGCACCTTGCAGTGGCAATTAGCTGGCGCTTAAAGTGCTCCTGCTCCCGAGCTTCCTCAGGCACGATAAAATCCTTGGTGCCGAGGCTCTCCTCATCCTCGGAGAGTGGAAGATAATTACTGTCCTCCGAGTCGTCGTTTATGGCCTATTCGTCAGGGCTAACTTGCCCGTTTTCCCGATCTTCCTGTTCGGCAGTTCGTTTGTCGGTATCTTCTCTATCTTCGGCACTGTCCGGAGTGTTATCATCTCCCGTGCCGATGTTGATATCTTTGTTGCATTGTGATTTAGAGCAGCGCTGCTGGCGTCGGTGCTTTGGTTCTGTCTTAGGAGGTTCATCCTCAACTGGATTCTCTTTGTCATCGCCGCTATTTTCTTTTGGTGCATCCACCATGCATACGTCATATGAGGAGGTGGCTGTCCATCATCCGGTGAACGGCAGGTTTTGGGCCTCCTCTTCTCCTGCATCGTCGTTCATACCGTCAATGTCTTCGGAGCTGTAATCGAGCATGTCGGTTAGGTCCTCGATAGTGGCTATGAAGTGGGCGGTGGGTGGGAAATGAAACTCTCTGTCATCAGCGTCCAGTTCAAACTGGATATAATTCAGCTGAGTGTCCCCCGCCAGGGATAGATTTTTTAGTGAGTTTAGCACGTCGCCCAAAGGCGAGTGTCAGAAGATGTCCGCGGAGCTGAATTCGACGATCGATGACCGATCAAGCCCGACGTACGCGGACGCACAAGGTTCGGAACCTGTACCTGGAGACGAGTCGATGGTTTCAGTGACACAGATGTCATTTGAAGTTAGGTCTGTGTGCGGCTCCAACGCCGCTGAGTCTGTGGCTTCTGTGGCGGGATTGAGCTTCCCGTCTTCAGATGGTGCGATATGCTCCGGATCTAGGGCCAGAGCAGCTACATGTACTATCTCCTAGGTATGGTCCGATGACAGATTTACATCATCTTCATCGTGGTGGTAGGGAGCGGCTCCCGTGGTCTCGAATCCGTCGAAGATCAAGTCTCCGCAGATATCCGCAACGTAGTTCAAGCTTCCAAATCTGACCTCATGGCCAGGGGCATAACTTTCGATCTCCTCCAGATGGCCAAGCGAGTTGGCCCGCAGTGCGAAGCCGCCGAATACAAAGATCTGTCCGGGGAGGAAGGTTTCCCCTTGGGCAGTATTGTTGTAGATGATTGTAGGAGCCATCAAGCCTTTTGACGACAACACAGTGGAACTCTCAATGAAAGCACCAATGTTATTGTCAAAACCGGCGGATCTCGGGTAGGGGGTCCCGAACTGTGCATCTAAGGTCGATGGTAACAAGAGACAAGGGACACAATGTTTATCGAGGTTCGGGCCCTCTCTATGGAGGTAATACCCTACTTCCTGCTTGATTGATCTTGATGAATATGACTATTACAAGAGTTGATCTACCACGAGATCGCAATGGCTAACCCTAAAAGTCTAGCCTCTCTAACTATGATTATGAGGATATATATCTACGGACCTAGCCCTCCGGTTTATATCGACACCAGAGGGATCTAGGGTTACATAAGGTCGGTTACAGAGAAAGGAATCTTCATATTTGGACGCCAAGCTTGCCTTCCACGCCAAGGGGAGTCCCATCTGCACAAGGGTGGAGTCTTCGGTCTTTGTATCTTAATAGCCCATCAGTCCGGCCCATGTCTAATAGGTCGGACGCCCGAGGACCCCTTAGTCCAGGACTCCCTAAGTCGCCTTGCCACCCCTCCCCGTGACCCTTGGCTGCGCGTGCCCATCGCCGGAGTGCGGATACGTAGCCGCGCGCGTGCCACCTCGCTCCCCTTGCCGCTCGGCTATATAAGAGCCACCCCGAGGCCGTTCGACTTCCCCTCACTCCATTACCCCTCCCCAGCCTCTCGCCCGAGCTCGACGTGCTCCACAGCCCTTCAATAGCCGCCTCGGCCGCCGCGGGCCTCAGTTCAAATTCGAGCTCTGCGGCTTGCCCCGACCCATCTAGCCACCTACTCAGTCCTCCATCCACCCCCTAGAGCCTCCCTGACGGTTCTCTCCTCATCTGGTGGCCTCTAGCCGCGACCCCCAACTCCGGCTGAAGCCCTCCTCCTCCATGTTCCGTGCCCCGCCCATCCTGGTGCTCCTCGGCATCGAGCAACAAATGGTATTGATGCGTGGCCGTCTCTTGAGCTTGCCGGTGGCTGTGGCGTCCCATTTGGCGCCCGGACTCGACCGGACTCCACGTCGGACCGGTCGGCCTCCCCCTGCATCAGCGTGCCGCCGGGGTGGAGAAGGAAGAATAGAAGGGAGGAGGAGGAGAGAGAGGTGCGCCCCCCCAATCAGCCTCACAGGAGCTGGCCCCGCATTGACCCCGCCCCTCGCTGACGTGGATAAGTGGAAGCGCATTCGCGCGAATGCGCTTTCCCTTTCCGAAGACGTATTTCCTTGTGGCTTAGGCAAGGAATGCACTTTCCTCTCTGGAAAGCGTATTTTCTCAAAACCGCTTCTGCCTTATCCACTTAGGGACTTGTTTGTGATGATATTTTTGCAAAAAAGTCCCTGATCTTCATCACTTCACAACTTTTTACTCGTAACTCCAAATGAGGTGAATCCAAAGCCCACGTCTTCGTCTCGTCGAGCCCGTTCCGTTCCCATTATTTTCACTATGGTTTGACATACTCGAAATGACAATTTTTCCCTTGCCCCTAATCAGCCCCCTCCGAGAGAGAATCTTTTCTGGCGAATCTTTCCGCTGCTTCACCACACATCTTGCCGGAGCCTTCTTCATCCCCAGGCAAGCCACAACCACTATGTGCATGATAGCCATGCAGAAGCATTGGTTCTCAACTTGAATCTTTAATAACTGTCTGTTTGTTTTGCTACTGCGGTCGGTATTTCGGTTATGCTTATGGATCGGTGTTTACCGTAATGCTATGTTTTCATGCACTCTATTATTATGTTCTTCATGTCAGTATTAATTTAATATTAGCAATGTTTGGTAGTAGTACATGTTGGTGATGGTCTTCGGTGCCTGACTATCGTCTGTTCCGAGTACTGTTGTTACGCATGTTCCTTTGCATCCAGTTGATTAAATACTTGCATGGTAGTTTTATCGTTATGTTATTATGTGGTATTTATTGTTGATGCTAGTGGTCCTGTTATGCTATGGGTAGTGTTCCAGTTGTGATATCCATGCTCGTAAGTATGCCATGCTCATCTGGATAAATGGTTAAATATTGTTATGCTCGTTGATTGGGATGCACCCCCATGCTTATGTTAATATCATGTTCATGCATTGTAGTTGCATCATGTTATTTTTATCATGACTCAGCATATTGCATTCAAGTTTAACCGGATTAAATTGAACTTGAACAACTGTTGGCTGAGTCATGGTGCCACCATATCGAGCTGACCAGTGCAACCACGCTTACCTTCCGGGGGTCCTAACTTGGTGTATTGTCATGCCTCTCGGTGGTGCCTCCCGCGAGGGAAGGTTATGCGCGGGCGCTACCTTGGCCAGGTAGGATGGCATAAGCCTTGTATGCCCATTGTTTTTGTAAGGATCCTTGTCCCTGTTTGGGACCGTTTTGCCACGACGGTGGCCGTTGGTGCCTTTGGTAGGGACGAGGCCACCCAGGACTTAGCCCAAAGGGGATTTGGTCAGAGTGGCCGGGAGAGTGTCATGGCAGTAGGACGGTTTTGTCGGAACGCCGTTGGTCCACCTGAATGGGAGTGCGAGGCCATGGGTTCCGTGGTGTGGGTATAGTGTGCTAACCTCTGCAGAGTGTGTGTGTTAAATCTATTAATAGTCGCGCCCTCGGATAAGGGCACAGTTCGTGTCGGTCACACTATGGGTCAACAGTAATAATAATAATTTGCTAAATACAACCCTAGTTCGATGATGAAAGAAGTTGGTTGATATTTATGTGATTCTGTGAGGATCACTGTGGTATCGTGGATACTGAGTTGATGGATATTTGTGGTGTTATGCGAGAGTCAAGGGTAAAGGTCAAGCTCCTTGTGGTCATATATGATTACTACGGTATTGTTAATACCAAGCTTGATTGGATCCTGAGATGATCGTGTGATGTCCGTGATGGTAATTGATGCATGTGATGGTTACGAGGTAACCCCGAGCAGCATAAGTGATGCATGATAGTTTCATCATGTTGCATGGTAGTCTCCTCATGTTCATATGTTTATGTCATGCTCGTATTGTTCTAACTGTATCATGTTGTACATGCCATGTTGTGCTGATAGTTTCGTGTTCATCATTGCTTAATAATATGTAATTGCCATGCTATTGTTTGTCTTGATTGCTTTGGTTGCTGTGAGCTTGCAAGTACATTCAATGTACTGACCTATCGTGTCATGCGAGTGTGCAGGTCATGCCAGATTTGATTGCTTGTTTGACATGGATTCCATGTTTGCGAGCTAGGATAAGCGTTCCAGCCAGAGTCCCCGCGGAGTGGAGTTCACCACCGCCGACGTTGTTCCACTGCCAGGAGATATTCCGCTGCATCGTGTTGATCTACTGCTTGCATGGAGCAACCGTGGCAGGCGTAGTGTCGCTGTGCCGATGTAATCCCCTTGTACCCATATAGATTGTAATAAAGAGCTGAGTTTTTCTATGCTAAGAAGTGCCATTTTCCAGAAGACTTCTCCTCGATGGCTGGAATACGGGGCGTTCTAGTTTCTCTGAGCCGGGGTGCCACACCTTGCAATGCCAAAGACAATCTGCGCGCCGGACACATCGTCATTGAAGACTGGTTCAAGGGCTACTGAGGGAGTCCAGGATTATGGGGTCCTCGGGCGTCTGGGCTGTGTGTATGGGCTGGACTAATAGGCCGTGGAGATACAAGACGGAAGACTTACCCCCGTGTCCAGATGGGACTCTCCTTGGCGTGGAAGGAAAGCTTGACGTATGGATATGAAGATTCATTTTCTGTAAACCGACTCTTTACAAACCCTAGTCCCCTCCGGTGTCTAGATAAACCGGAGGGTTTAGTCAGTAGAGACAATCACAATCATAATCATATATGCTAGACATCTAGGGTTTATCCATTGGAATCTCATGGTAGATCAACTCTTGTAACCCCTATACTCATCAAAGTCAATCAAGCACGAAGTAGGGTATTACCTCCATCAAGAGGGCCCGAACCTAATTAAACATCGTGTCCCCTATCTCCTGTGAACTTCGATCCTTAGACGCATAGTTCGGGACCCCCTACCCGAGATCTGCCGGTTCTGACACCGACAACGAGCCAGTGCCGGGGGCGGGGAGACCTTTAGTACCGGTTTGTAACACCAACTGGTACTAGAAGGTTTGGGGGGGGTTGGGTTCATGATTTATTTTCTTTTAATTTTGTGTTTTCCATTTAATTGTTTTTCATTTGCTGCTATTTTATGATACTACATATTGTACAAGTTATGCATATATATAAATAGAATTTCTCATAGATCCAATCATATATATATATATCATTGAATGTTTCGCACCACACCATTCACACATACACATGTATACATATATACAATTTGGTATATACAATTTCTCTTACATGGAGGCATTACTGCGGTAGCAGGTAATGGTATTCTCCTTTGGGGTCTATGACCTGGTCGAGCAAAAATCCCGCTATTTCCTCTTGAATTGCTCGTACGCGATCCTCCGGTAGGAGCTGATCCCACACCTCATTGAACTTTTAAGGAGATCAATATGCATATATTAGTTGTGTGATTAGATATCGATAATGATGTAAAACTTGTGAATAGTGTTCTGGCAAACATACCCATAGCTGTCTAGCCGTTTTTGTCCTTTCGGACGCCATCATGCGAATGTTCTGGCAAACGTAGTATGCACATAAATCAGTCCCCGGCGCCTACTTCATGGACTTTACGAGAATAGAATTCAATCAGATAATAATTAATCAAGAATGATAATTAATGGTATTGAAACTAGAATTAAAGAGATGGTAGCTACCTAGTACTATACTTAATTACTTACCCTGGGTCGAAACCAATGCAGCTTTTGTTTCCATGAACTTTTTCCATGCCCTGCCCGCCGGCAAAGAAGATGAATAAAGGAGTAAGTAATTAGTTGATATCAAGAAATGACGGACTAAAGAGGCCGACACATAGTTCAAGAATGATTGAAATTACCTGTCGACTATCCCCTTCAGGATTGTGTAGTCAGTAGGTTTTTTAAGTAGTGAGTCCAGTACTTCAACTGTTCCTTCTTCAACTTTAATGACTAACAAGATCCAGCAAAAACTGCATGCGCATATGTTTGCATATGTATAAATTAAGCCTGCATGTGCATAACACTCATCAACTACCCTAAACCCTATATACTTATTAACATCTAGCTAGTAAGCAAAAACAAGATTTGTAGTACAACACAATGTGACTCACCGGAAGTTGTAAGGAAGTAGTATATCTAGATTGGTATTGAGACGCTTCAAGAACTCTAGCATGTTTTTCTCTACTTCTGCTTTATACCATTCATATCTCCATGACTTTTCATTAATGGTATTTGGGTCAATGAACCCAATGCCATAACGTCCAGCTTTTTTCATCTCATACATCTTCATCCTACATAATACCATAGAAAAGAATATAGTGAGGATAATCATAGGTAATGATCAACAAGAGCACTACAGCTAGCTTGAGACTTAAATTACAGAAAGAAATCACTTACAGACAATAACAACTGACGATAGATTTGTCGAGTGCATCTTGATTGAATAACTGAAATAGTTATGTATACTCAACAGACAGAGCTGGTTGATGCAAGTAATGCTCTTCCTTGACCTTCACCATGAGGGACTCTCGATTGGTAGTCTTCATAATCTCCATGTACCATTGATGCAATTGATACATTCTCATTGAGAGCTTCTTGACCTCCTCAGGCTTGACCATAGGTTCGCCGCAGACATATTTCCGTTTTAGCTCCTCCTCTTTAAAAGTTTCCATGGATATGTTCTTCGGGGGGATTTTTATAAGCAACGGAATCCTCCACCTTCATGGATATGTTCTTCATTTTGAAGTGTAGCTCACAATTAGTGCTCTCCATGATGTCATCCACAGGGTATCTATCCAGCAATGCCTCGCCCGGGGCGGAACCCACGTTGCTTCTCGGCATGGATGGGACGGTGCTATCCAATGCTGGATCATCCGCTAGCTGCCGCTGCTGCTGAGACCCCCTTTCTTGGCTAAGTGAGTCGATCTGCTGCTGATGCTGCTGGTATCGGAGTGCCATCTCCGCATGCTTTGATTCTAGGCCTTTAAGGCATTCTGCTTCCTCCTTCCTCTGCTCCTCCTCCAGCTTCCTCTTCTTCTCCTCCTCCATCTTCCTTCTCGCATGGCTTCTGTAGTCAGCGCTCCAGTACACAAACCCCTCATACCACAGAACAACGCCTTTGCCTCGTGTTCTTCCCGGGTGTTCAGGATTTCCCAGGGCGCGCTTAAGCTCGTCATTCTCTCTATTGGGCGTGAACACCCCCGTTCGAGCCTCTTTTATTGCAACAAGTAACTTATCTTCGGCCCCTTTAAGACTTGCCTTCTTCGAAACCTTGCCTGTCTTCGGGTCCAATGCCCCCCATGCGCATTGAACCAAGTCCTGCACCTGGGGGGCAGCTCAATGTAACTCTAATGACTGCTGCATCCACCATCTCTTGCTCAGACTTATCCCACTTAGGCATTGCCACTACGTAGCCACGTGGCCCCAGCTTATGGAACTGCTCCTTTTTTGCGGCATTGGCCTTGTTTACTCTCGACCATTCCTTAGATAATTCTGATTCCTTGAATTTCATGAAAGCGGGCCAATGATCTCTTTGCTTCTCAAGTGTTCCCGTGAATTCTGGAGTCTTCTTTCCTCCTGCGACGTACTTGGCCCATATAGTTTTCTTGTGGTTGTTGAATGCAATTGCCATCTTCCTAAGAGCAGCGACCTTCACTTTCTGCACATCTGCATCTGTGAAATGATCTGGTAGGGTGAAATGTTCCATGAGAGATTCCCAAAGCAGATATTTTTCTTTGTCATCGACCCAAGTAAGATCTGAACATTGCTTTACTGGCTTTTTCCATTCTTGTGTGGAGATCGAGAGTTGGTCCTTCACATGAACTCCGCACTAATGAATGAACTTGTTCGGATTCTTCTTAGGAATGATTGGTTCACCATAAGTTTTGATGGCATCGATGTTGTACTTTACGCCCTCCTTCAACTTTTTAGTCGGGCCTCGCACTGTCCTGCTGCCTGTAGAAGATTTGCTCGATCTGGAGGGTTGAAAGAACAAAGATCGATTGGTTAATATATCTTCAAATGTGATGATCACCAGATGCATGATTATATAAATATACCTCGCCGGTCTCTGTTATTTCAAGATCAACATTTTCTTTGTCATCATAATCATAGTTCTGGACTTCATCAATTCGGTCGTCACGATCGAATATCATATCACCCTCCCCGGTATTGTTCAGATATTGGGAGCCGTCATTGAGGGAATCCTGGACTAAGGGGTCCTCGGGCGTCTGACCTATTAGACATGGGCCGGACTAATGGGCTGTGAAGATACAAAGACCGAAGACTTTACCCGTGTCCAGATGGGACTCTCCTTGGCGTGGAAGGCAAGCTTGGCATCCAAATATGAAGATTACTTTCTCTATAACCGACCTTACGTAACCCTAGATCCCTCCGGTGTCTATATAAACCGGAGGGCTAGGTCCGTAGAAGGATATCCTCATAATCATAGTCAGACAGGCTAGACTCTTAGGGTTTAGCCATTACGATCTCGTGGTAGATCAACTCTTGTAATACTCATATTCATCAAGATCAATCAAGCAGGAAGTAGGGTATTACCTCCATAGAGAGGGCCCGAACCAGGGTAAACTTTGTGTCCCCTATCTCCTGTTACCATCGACCTTAGACGCACAGTTCGGGACCCACTACCCGAGATCCGCCGGTTTTGACACCGACATTGGTGCTTTCATTGAGAGTTCCACTGTGTTGTCGTTAAAAGGTTTGATGGCTCCTTCAACCATCTAGAACAACACTGTCCAAGGGGAAGTCTTCCTCCCCAGACAGATCTTCGTATTCAGCGGCTTCGCACTGCGGGCCAACTCGCTTGGCCATATGGAGCAGATCGAAAGCTACGCCCCTGGCCATCAGGTCAGATTTGGAAGCTTGAATTACGTCGCGGATATCTGCGGAGACTTGATCTTTTACGGATTTGAGACCACGGCAGCTACTCCCTGCCACCACGATTAACACGATGAAAATCTGTCATCGGACCATACCTAGGAGATAGTACATGTAGCTGCTCTGGCCTTAGATCCGGAGCAGATTGCGTCATCCGAGGATGAGAAGCTCAACCCTGCCGCGGAAGCCACAGACTCATCGGTGGTGGAGCCACACACAGACCTAAATTCAAGTGACATCTGTGTCACCGAAACCATGGACTCGACTCCGGCTACAGGTTTCGAACCTTGTGCGTCCGCGTACGTCGAGCTAGATCGGTCATCGATCGTCGAATTCGACTCGGCGGACATCTTCTGTCACTTTACTTTGGGCGACGTGTTAAACTCATTAACAGCACTATCCTTGGCGGGGGATTCTCAGCCGAATTATGTCTGGTTAGAGTAGGAGGCTGATGACGGAGAATTTCATTTCCCACCCATCGCCCACTTCATAGCCACTGTCGAGGACTTAACTGACATGCTCGATTACGGCTCCGAAGACATCGATGGTATGAACGACGATGCAGGAGAAGAGGAGGCCCAAAACCCGCCGTTCACCGGACGATGGACGGCCACCTCCTCATATGTTGTATACATGGTGGATGCACCAAAATAAAACAACGGCGAAGAGAAAGAGAATCCAGTTGAGGATTAACCTCCTAAGATCGAACCAAAGCAACGGCGTCGACGGCTCCGCTCTAAATAATGCCGCAGCAAAGACAGCAACACTGGCATGGGAGACGATAACACTCCGAATGGTGCCGAAGACAGAGAAGATCCCGACGAACGAACTGTCGAACAGGATGATCAGGAAGAGGGGCAAGTTAGCCCTAATGAACAGGCCGCAAACGAAGACTCGGAGGACAGTAGTTATCTCTCTCTCTCCGAGGAGGAGGTGAGCCTCGGCAACTAGGATTTTATCATACCTGAGGAACCTCTCGAGCAGGAGCGCTTTAAGCACCAGCTAATAGTGTAACATCCCAAATTTTCAATTTGGAATGTTATGCTTTAGATCATCACTGCATATCATATTTTATTTTCTTTTGGTTTGATCCTAGAAATTCTACGCAACTCAAGGACCCTCGGAGAGAGTTGGGGATTTTGTTATTTTCATATTTGAGTTTTCTAAAATTTCGAAAAATAGGATCAGTTGATTTTACTTATATCATCTCTAAATACTTCTATTATAAAAATATGAGAAAGGGAATAAAATGACTTTCCCAAAATAAAGAAATATTGATGATTTAATAATAAAATCAAATAAGATTTTATTTTGGATTTGTTTGCTATTTTATTTGAATTTAGGAAAAATGCGTGTTTTTCAAAATTGCATTTAGGCCCCAAATAAATGTTCACCTAGACCGGCTTGATTTCAGAAGTCGGGGAAAATTTATTTCAGGATTTTTGCAGTCCGTTTAGTATTTCTTTTATTTGTTTTTCTGCGCGTAATTATTTATAAAAAAACGTGAAACCGACTTTGGGCCGTGTTCGGCCAGGACTCTGTCCGGCCGGCCTTTATAATGCGCTGCCCCGAGCCTGTTAGCCCGTAAGCCGCACCGTGCCTAACCCTAACCCTAGCCGATCCGCTGCCGTCGCCGACCCCGCTGCCCCGCCGAGGTTGACCCCACCCCGCCGCCGATGGTTTTCCTCAAGAAAACTGTTCGGTTTTCCACGGGTTTTCTGTTTGGTTTTTTTAGATCCGTTTTTTAGATCGGTTTTTTCGGTTTAGTTTATTTAGCGAGCGTTCGCTCGTTCGTTCGTTTTAACGGACGCGTTCACCGTTTAGTTCCAGAAAACGAACATTCGTTCGTTAATCTATTCGTCGTTTTTCTTTTTCTCGGATTTTCTGCGATTATTTCTGATCGTGATTTTCGTTCTAGTATAAGTTTTCGCTCGTTTATCGGAATCAGGCGATTCAAGCACCTGGAGTTTCGGCTCGAAACCCTATTTCCGTTTAACCAACTCAAACAAGTTTTTGCTTCTGTAAAATTTGACCTAGGTCCATATTAGTAAATGAAGTTTGTTTCTTTTGCCGTTTGACTTTCGTTGCTTCGTTTGATTCGATTCTTTTTGCAAGCCGGAGTTCTTAAGTTGAACTTTCTGGTTAGTTCTGTTATTTGAGTTTTACCTGTGCATTAGATGAGTACGTATTGTATGCTTGTTTGTTTGCGATAGAGTACCCGGAGTGCGCCGCTTGCTACTTTGAATCGCTAGGTTTCACGGATCATCAGCAAGACAAGTAACACTTTGATCATACATCTTTCATACCCAGTTTTATTGCATTAGATCAATCCTCAAACATTGCATGATTAGGATCTAATTAAATTGTGGGTTTAGGGAAGTAGATGAGGTAGTACCTATTACCAGTTTTCTTATCAAACCTTTGGGAGTTACTTCTACGTTTGCTTATTATGCCATGCTATGCTAGTAGATGTGGATTGGTTGAGTGTATCCATGACAGATGTGAGATTGCTAATTTAATGGTTTATTTAAGGTGGCAACTTAAACACACATCTGGGTGGATTGAGGCACCTGGGTATTCCAGCGATTGCCTGTTTTTCTTTATGGACCGCCACCCAGGCTCAAAGGATCATGAGATTATTCATACTAGAAACTTCCGTGTGCAACGACAAGCTACTATGGGCTCTAGCATAGTTGATTAAGTCGTGCAAACTCTCAAAGTGGTAGACTAGCAGATGTAGGGGAAAGTAGGTGTAACGGTCTACCCGTTTGTAAGGTGCTAGCGCTTCTGAAAGACTATGTCTCGGTCATCCGTTTCTCAAACATCATATAGTGCGAGAATCCCAACGGAGGAGATTGAGTCTTGTGGGGAAAAGTGCGCAAACCTCTGTAGAGTGTATAAACTAATCATGGTTAGCCGTGTCCCCTGTTATGGACATCTTGAGTATCTAGTACATGGATTATCATGTGTATCTCATCATGTTACTTTAATTAATTTGTTGGGTTTTAAATGTTGATGCTTAATTGGGATTGAGAGGGTGTCTACACTCTCAATGTTTAACAACCACCACGATAGTTAAATAAAATTTATTCCATTGCAGTAGGGAAAAATTGGCTTTACGCAAAACTGTAACCATAGAGCTTTCCGCCGGCCATATATGCATGTAGTAAAGCCTATTTCTTTCATTACTCTCTATGTGTTACATTGTCAGCATATTCCATGTGCTGACCCGTTTCGGGTTGCAACGTTCATGTTGCAGACTTTTCAGATGACGAGTAAGGTGCCTTTAGGTCGTGGTTCTATACTCAGTGATGCCGTTGGAGTTGATGGACTCACTTATCATCCAAGCCTTCCGCTATTGTCGTTATTAGATGGCCTTATGCCATATTTATTGTAATAAGTTCTCTTTTGAGAAATTCGATGTAATAAGTGTGTGATTGCTACTTTGTTGTAAATCCTTCAAGTATTGTGTGTGTCAGCATTACTGATCCAGGGATGACACTGAAGCACGGAGATCAGACCGTTTGAGGTTTGGTCGCTACAAGATGGTATCAGAGCACACGCTGACTGTAGGACACGACCACTAAGCTAAAGCCCTAGATCACTACTCACTCTTCTCATTTCCGACTCCTCAGGTTTTCTACTCTTTTAGGATGGTGGATGCAAGGAACAAGTTTACACAACAGGATGAAGATACACCCTTTGGACGTCACTTGAAGGAAGTCACTAGATACCTGAACATCGGAGTACCAAGCTTCACCGAAACCTACAATGCCACTTTACCTGAAGAGGAGCGCTGGATGATTCAAGTTCAAGTTCCAGGAAGGACGTTCATGCCAGTCACTGAGACCATAGAGTTTTCCTTTGATGCACCAACCTGGAGTCTAGGAAAGAGCATGGCAGTGTTGGAAATATGCCCTAGAGGCAATAATAAAATGATTATTATTATATTTCCTTGTTCATGATAATTGTCTATTATTCATGCTATAATTGTGTTATCCGGAAATCATAATACATGTGTGAATACATAGACCATAACATGTCCCTAGTGAGCCTCTAGTTAACTAGCTCGTTGATCAATAGATAGTCATGGTTTCCTGACTATGGACATTGGATGTCATTGATAACGAGATCACATCATTAGGAGAATGATGTGATGGACAAGACCCAATCCTAAGCATAGCACAAGATCGTGTAGTTCGTTTGCTAGAGCTTTTCCAATGTCAAGTATCATTTCCTTAGACCATGAGATCGTGTAACTCCCGGATGCCGTAGGAGTGCTTTGGGTGTACCAAACGTCACAACATAACTTGGTGACTATAAAGGTATACTACAGGTATCCCCGAAAGTATCTATTGGGTTGACATGGATCGAGACTGGAATTTGTCACTCCGTATGACGGAGAGGTATCTCTGGGCCCACTCGGTAATGCATCATCACAATGAGCTCAATGTGACCAAGTGTTTGGTCACGGGATCATGCATTACAGTACGAGTAAAGTGACTTGCCGGTAACGAGATTGAACGAGGTTTGGGATACCGACGATCTAATCTCGGGCAAGTAACATACCGATTGACAAAGGGAATTGAATAGGGATTGATTGAATCCTCGACATCGTGGTTCATCCGATGAGATCATCATGGAACATGTGGGAGCCAACATGGGTATCCATATCCCGCTGTTGGTTATTGACCGGAGAGTCGTCTCGGTCATGTCTGCGTGTCTCCCGAACCCGTAGGGTCTACACACTTAAGGTTCGGTGACGCTAGGGTTGTAGAGATATTAGTATGCGGTAACACGAAAGTTGTTTGGAGTCCCGGATGAGATCCCCAACGTCACGAGGAGTTCCGGAATGGTCCAGAGGTGAAGATTTATATATAGGAAGTCCTGTTTCGGCCATCGGGAAAGTTTCGGGGGTAATCGGTATTGTACCGGGACCACCGGAAGGGTCCCGGGGGTCCACCGGGTGGGGCCACCTATCCTGGAGGGCCCCATGGGCTGAAGTGGGAGGGGAACCAGCCCCTGGTGGGCTGGTGCGCCCCCCATGGGCCTTCCCCTGCGCCTAGGGTTGGAAACCCTAGGGGTGGGTGGCGCCCCACCTGACTTGGGGGGCAAGTTCCCCCCTTGGCCGCCGCCCCCCTTGGATATTGGATCTCCTAGGGGCAGCGCCCCCCTAGGGGCCCTATATATAGTGGGGGGGGGGAGGGCAGCCTCACCCAAGTCCCTGGAGCCTCCCTCTCCCTCTCGTTGGAGCTTGGCGAAGCCCTGCCGAGATCACCGCTGCTTCCACCACCACGCCATCGTGCTGCTGGATCTCCATCAACCTCTCCTTCCCCTTGCTAGATCAAGAAGGAGGAGACGTCTTCCCAACCGTACGTGTGTTGAACGCGGAGGTGCCATCCGTTCGGCGCTCGGTCATCGGTGATTTGGATCACGACGAGTACGACTCCATCAACCACGTTCTCTTGAACGCTTCCGCTCGCGATCTACAAGGGTATGTAGATGCACTCCCCTCTCCCTCGTTGCTAGATGACTTCATAGATTGATCTTGGTGATGCGTAAAAAATTTTAAAATTCTGCTACGTTCCCCAGCAGTGGAATCAGAGCCAGGTCTATGCGTAGTTTCTATGCACGAGTAGAACACAAGTTGTTGTGGGCGTTGATTTTGTCAATTTACTTGCCGTTACTAGTCTTATCTTGATTCGGCAGCATCGTGGGATGAAGCGGCCCGGACCGACCTTACACGTACGCTTACGTGAGACTGGTTCCACCGACTGACATGCACTAGTTGCATAAGGTGGCTAGCGGGTGTTTGTCTCTCCCACTTTAGTCGGATCGGATTTGATGAAAAGGGTCATTATGAAGGGTAAATAGAAATTGGCATATCATGTTGTGGTTTTGGCGTAGGTAAGAAACATTCTTGCTAGAAACCTATAGCAGCCACGTAAAAAACTTGCAACAACAATTAGAGGACGTCTAACTTGTTTTTGCAGCATGTGCCATGTGATGTGATAAGGCCAAAAGGATGTGATGAATGATATATGTGATGTATGAGATTGCTCATGTTCTTGTAATAGGAATCACGACTTGCATGTCGATGAGTATGACAACTGGAAGGAGTCATAGGAGTTGTCTTAATTTATTTATGACATGCATGTCAACATAAACATCATGTAATTACTTTACTTTATCACTAACCGTTAGCCATAGTAGTAGAAGTAATAGTTGACGAGACAACTTCATGAAGACACGATGATGGAGATCATGGTGTCATGCCGGTGACGATGATGATCATGGCGCCCCGAAGATGGAGATCAAAAGGAGCAAAATGATATTGGCCATATCATGTCACTATTTGATTGCATGTGATGTTTATCATGTTTTACATCTTATTTGCTTAGAACGACGGTAGCTTAAATAAGATGATACCTCACAATAATTTCAAGAAAGTGTTCCCCCTAACTGTGCACCGTTGCAAGGTTCGTTGTTTCGAAGCACCACGTGATGATCGGGTGTGATAGATTCTAACGTTCGAATACAACGGGTGTAAGCCAGATTTACACACGCAATACACTTAGGTTGACTTGACGAGCCTAGCATGTACAGACATGGCCTCGAAACACGGAAGACCGAAAGGTCGAACATGAGACGGATAGAAGATACGATCAACATGAAGATGTTCACCGATGATGACTAGTCCGTCTCACGTGATGATCGGACACGGCCTAGTTGACTCGGATCATGTATCACTTAGATGACTAGAGGGGTGTCTATCTGAGTGGGTGTTCATTAAATAATTTGATTAGATGAACTTAATTATCATGAACTTAGTCTAAAAATCTTTGCAAAATGTCTTGTAGATCAAATGTCCAACGCTCATGTCAACCTCAACTTCAACGCGTTCCTAGAGAAAACCAAGCTGAAAGATGATGGCAGCAACTATACGGACTGGGTCCGGAACCTGAGGATCATCCTCATAGCTGCCAGGAAAGCATATGTCCTAGAAGCACCGCTAGGTGAAGCACCCATCCCAGAGAACCAAGACGTTATGAACGCTTGGCAGTCACGTGCTGATGAGTACTCCCTCGTTCAGTGCGGCATGCTTTACAGCTTAGAACTGGGGCTCCAAAAGCATTTTGAGCAACACAGAGCATATGAGATGTTCGAAGAGCTGAAAATGGTTTTCCAAGCTCATGCCCGGGTCGAGAGATATGAAGTCTCCGAAAATTTCTACAGTTGTAAGATGGAGGAAAATAGTTCTGTCAGTGAGCACATACTCAAAATGTCTGGGTTGCACAACCGCTTGTCCCAGCTAGACATTAACCTCCCGAACGAGGCGGTCATTAACAGAATCCTTCAGTCGCTCCCACCTAGCTACAAGAGCTTTGTGATGAACTACAATATGCAGGGGATGGTGAAAACTATTCTTGAAGTATTTTCAATGCTGAAATCAGCGGAGGTGGAAATCAAAAGGGAACATCAAGTGTTGATGGTCAATAAAACCACTAGTTTCAAGAAAGGCAAGGGTAAGAAGAACTTCAAGAAGGACGGCAAGGGAGTTGACGCGGCCGGTAAACCAGTTGCCAGGAAGAAGTCAAAGAATGGACCCAAACCTGAGACTGGGTGCTTTTATTGCAAGGGAAAGGGACACTGGAAGCGGAACTGCCCCAAATACTTAGCGGACAAGAAGGCCGGCAACACTAAAGGTATATGTGATATACATGTAATTGATGTGTACCTTACCAGTACTTGTAGTGGCTCCTGGGTATTTGATACCGGTGCGGTTTCTCATATTTGTAACTCAAAACAGGATCTGCGGAATAAGCGGAGACTGGCGAAGGACGAGGTGACGATGCGCGTCAGGAATGGTTCCAAGGTCGATGTGATCGCCGTCGGCACGCTACCTCTACATTTACCTACGGGATTAGTTTTAAACCTCAATAATTGTTATTTAGTGCCAGCTTTGAGCATGAACATTGTATCTAGATCTCGTTTAATATGAGATGGCTACTCATTTAAATCCGAGAATAATGGTTGTTCTATTTATATGAGAGATATGTTTTATGGTCATGCCCCGCTGGTCAATGGTTTATTCTTAATGAATCTCGAACGTGACGTTACACATATTCATAGTGTGAATACCAAAAGATGTAAGATTGATAATGATAATCCCACATATCTATGGCACTGCCGCCTTGGTCACATCGGTGTCAAATGCATGAAGAAGCTCCATACAGATGGACTTTTGGAGTCTCTTGATTTCGAATCATTTGACACGTGTGAACCATGCCTCATGGGTAAAATGACCAAGAATCCGTTCCCCGGAACAATGGAGCGAGCAACCAACTTATTGGAAATTATACATACTGATGTGTGCGGTCCAATGAGCGTTGAGGCTCGTGGTGGCTATCGTTATGTGCTCACTCTCACTGATGACTTAAGTAGATATGGGTATGTCTATTTGATGAAACACAAGTCTGAGACTGTTGAAAAGTTCAAGGAATTTCAGAATGAGGTAGAGAATCAACGTGACCGAAAGATAAAATTCTTATGATCATATCGTGGGGGAGAATATTTAAGTCACGAATTTGGTACGCACTTAAGGAAATGTGGAATCGTTTCACAACTCACGCCGCCTGGAACACCTCAGCGTAATGGTGTGTCTGAACGTCGTAATCGCACTCTATTGGGTATGGTGCGATCTATGATGTCACTCACTGATTTACCGCTATCATTTTGGGGATACGCTCTAGAGACAGCTACATTCACTTTAAATAGGGCACCGTCTAAATCCGTTGAGACGACACCGTATGAATCATGGTTTGGGAAGAAACCTAAGTTGTCGTTTCTAAAAGTTTGGGGATGCGATGCTTATGTAAAGAAACTTCAACCTGAAAAGCTCGAACCCAAGTCGGAAAAATGCGTCTTCATAGGATACCCTAAGGAAACCATTGGGTATACCTTCTACCTTAGATCCGAAGGCAAGATCTTTGTTGCCAAGAACGGGTCCTTTGTGGAGAAAGAGTTTCTCTCGAGAGAAGTAAGTGGGAGGAAAGTAGAACTTGATGAAGTGCTGCCTCTTGAACATCAAAGTAGCTCAACTCAGGAAGATGTTCATGTGGTGCCTGCACTGACTAGAGAGGAAGTTAATGATGATGATCAAGATACTTCAGATCAAGTTGCTACTAAACTTCGAAGGTCCACAAGGACACGTTCCACACCAGAATGGTATGGCAACCCTGTCCTGGTAATCATGTTGTTAGACAACGGTGAACCTTCGAACTATGAAGAAGCAATGGCGGGCCCAGATTCCAACAAATGGCTTGAAGCCATGCAATCCGAGATAGGATCCATTTATGAAAACGAAGTATGGACTTTGACAGACTTGCCTGATGATCGGCGAGCGATAGAGAATAAATGGATCTTTAAGAAGAAGATGGATGCGGATGGTAATGTTACCATCTATAAGGCTCGACTTGTCGCTAAGGGTTATCGACAAGTTCAAGCGGTTGACTACGATGAGACCTTCTCACCCGTAGCGAAGGTGAAGTCCGTCCGAATCATGTTGGCAATTGCCGCATACTATGATTATGAGATATGGCAAATGGACGTCAAAATAGCATTCCTTAACGGCTTTCTTAAGGAAGAATTGTATATGATGCAGCCGGAAGGTTTTTTCGATCCTAAGAATGCTAACAAGGTATGCAAGCTCCAGTGCTCCATCTATGGGTTGGTGCAAGCATCTCGGAGTTGGAACATTCGCTTTAATGAAATGATCAAAGCGTTTGGGTTTATGAAGACTTATGGAGAAGCATGCGTTTACAAGAAAGTGAGTCGGAGCTCTGTAGCATTTCTCATATTATATGTGGAAGACATACTTTTGATGGGAAATGATATAGAACTTTTGGACAGTATTAAGGCCTACTTGAATAAGTGTTTTTCAATGAAGGACCTTGGAGAAGCTGCTTACATATTAGGCATCAAGATCTATAGAGATAGATCGAGACGCCTCATAGGTCTTTCACAAAGCACATACCTTGATAAGATATTGAAGAAGTTCAATATGGATCAGTCCAAGAAGGGGTTCTTGCTTGTGTTGCAAGGTGTGAAATTGAGCTCAGCTCAATGTCCGACCACGGCAGAAGATAGAGAAAAGATGAGTGTCGTCCCCTATGCCTCAGCCATAGGGTCTATCATGTATGCCATGCTGTGTACTAGACCTGATGTAAACCTTGCCGTGAGTTTGGTAGGAAGGTACCAAATTAATCCCGGCATGGAACACTGGACAGCGGTCAAGAACATCCTAAAGTACCTAAAAAGGACTAAGGATATGTTTCTCGTATATGGAGGTGACGAGGAGCTCGTCGTAAAGGGATACGTCGACGCTAGCTTCGACACAGATCTGGATGACTCTAAGTCACAAACCGGATACGTGTATATTTTGAATGGTGGGGAAGTAAGCTGGTGCAGTTGCAAGCAAAGCATCATGGCGGGATCTACATGTGAAGCGGAGTACATGGCAGCCTCGGAGGTAGCGCATGAAGCAATCTGGATGAAGGAGTTCATCACCGACCTAGGAGTCATACCCAATGCGTCGGGGCCGATCACTCTCTTCTGTGACAACACTGGAGCTATTGCCTTTGCCAAGGAGCCCAGGTTTCACAAGAAGACCAGGCACATCAAGCGTCGCTTCAACTCCATTCGTGAAAATGTTCAAGATGGAGACATAGATATTTGCAAAGTACATACGGATCTGAATGTCGCAGATCCGTTGACTAAACCTCTTCTGCAAGCAAAACATGATCAACACCAGAACTCTATGGGTGTTCGATTCATCACCATGTAACTAGATTATTGACTCTAGTGCAAGTGGGAGACTGTTGGAAATATGCCCTAGAGGCAATAATAAAATGATTTTTATTATATTTCCTTGTTCATGATAATTGTCTATTATTCATGCTATAATTGTGTTATCCGGAAATCATAATACATGTGTGAATACATAGACCATAACATGTCCCTAGTGAGCCTCTAGTTAACTAGCTTGTTGATCAATAGATAGTCATGGTTTCCTGACTATGGACATTGGATGTCATTGATAACGGGATCACATCATTAGGAGAATGGTGTCATGGACAAGACCCAATCCTAAGCATAGCACAAGATCGTGTAGTTCGTTTGCTAGAGCTTTTCCAATGTCAAGTATCATTTCCTTAGACCATGAGATCGTGTAACTCCCGGATGCTGTAGGGGTGCTTCGGGTGTACCAAACGTCACAACGTAACTGGGTGACTATAAAGGTATACTACAGGTATCCCTGAAAGTATCTGTTGGGTTGACACGGATCGAGACTGGAATTTGTCACTCTGTATGATGGAGAGGTATCTCTGGGCCCACTCGGTAATGCATCATCACAATGAGCTCAATGTGACCAAGTGTTTGGTCACGGGATCATGCATTATGGTACGAGTAAAGTGACTTGCCGGTAACATGATTGAACGAGGTATTGGGATACCAACAATCGAATCTCGGGCAAGTAACATACCGATTGACAAAGGGAATTGAATACGGGATTGATTGAATCCTCGGCATCGTGGTTCATCCGATGAGATCATCATGGAACATGTGGGAGCCAACATGGGTATCCAGATCCCGCTGTTGGTTATTGACCGGAGAGTCATCTCGGCCATGTCTGCGTGTCTCCCGAACCCGTAGGGTCTACACACTTAAGGTTCGGTGACGCTAGGGTTGTAGAGATATTAGTATGCGGTAACCCGAAAGTTGTTTGGAGTCCCTGATGAGATCCTCAACGTCATGAGGAGTTCTGGAATGGTCCAGAGGTGATGATTTATATATAGGAAGTCCTGTTTCGGCCATCGGGAAAGTTTCGGGGGTAATCGGTATTGTACCGGGACCACCGGAAGGGTCCCGGGGGTCCACCGGGTAGGGCCACCTATCCAGGAGGGCCCCATGGGCTTAAGTGGGAGGGGAACCAGCCCTTGGTGGGCTGGTGCGCCCCCATGGGCCTCCCCCTGCGGCTACGGTTGGAAACCCTAGGGGTGGGGGCGCCCCACCTGACTTGGGGGGCAAGTTCCCCCCTTGGCCGCCCCCCCTTGGAGATTGGATATCCTAGGGCCGGCGCCCCCCTAGGGGCCGTATATATAGTGGGGGGAGCGAGGGCAGCTGCACCCAAGTCCCTGGCGCCTCCCTCTCCCCTCGTAACACCTCTCCCTCTCGTTGGAGCTTGGCGAAGCCCTGCCGAGATCACCGCTGCTCCGACCACCACACCGTCGTGCTTCTGATCTCCATCAACCACTCCTTCCCCTTGCTGGATCGAGAAGGAGGAGACATCTTCCCAACTGTACGTGTGTTGAACGCGGAGGTGCCGTCCGTTTGGCGCTCGGTCATCGGTGATTTGGATCACGACGAGTATGACTCCATCAACCCCGTTCTCTTGAACGCTTCCGCTCGCGATCTACAAGGGTATGTAGATGCACTCCCCTCTCCCTCGTTGCTAGATGACTCCATAGATTGATCTTGGTGATGCATAGAAAATTTTAAAATTCTTCTCTGTTCCCCAACAGGCAGCTCACATCGCCATGGGACGTATTGGAGAAGTTTACCGCAATGATCTCAAGGATACTATCTACCAGATTTGTGGGCGCCGAGATGAGCACTGGGAGGTGATCAGCACCAAAAAGGATAGATCAATCGCAGCTTTTATTCAGGAGTTAAACCAGCACATTCGACGTCAGGAGAACCAGATGTGCGCAGACATGATAGATCTGAAGAAGGCAAGGACAAGAATCACAGAACTGGAGGAAGAACTCATGGCTACACGTGAAGATTATGAGGAGGAAATCATCATACTAGTGGAGAAGAATGACGACCTGATGAAGAAGATCGGAATATTTATGGGAGACCCTACACCAGTAGAAGAAGACGAAGTACCCCAGGAGATTCGCCCGGAAGACTACATCATCATCGATGACACCGACTCAGACCCAGACGATAGCGATGATGACTATGTTGATGAAGCTGGAGCAGATATCATGGAGTCTGCAACCGAAGAATATTTCTAGTAGACCACCCCATCAGTAGTAGTATTCCACCATGTAAATAGAGTAGTCCAAGCACTTTTTCGATAGTTAGACCGACTGTATGCCCTTGTTTGATTGAATGAAGTGATTTGCTTGCTTTTGCCTCATGTGCATATGGGTAGTGTTTTCTCTCTAGACCCCTCTCTATTCTTAAATCTCATCTTTTCTAAACCCATCAGATGCCTCCGAGACGTGACAATGGATTTGCCTTTCCACCGGAGCTCACCCAGTTGATCTAGCAGCAGAATACGTTGATGTAGTTGCTTGTCCAGAATCAGAATTAGGGGCACAACAACAACAACCCGTCACCACTGCCACCACCTGTTGATCACTTAACCCGTTTTCTTAGGCTGAATCCACCGGTGTTCTCTAGTAGCACTGAGCCTATAGTAGCAGATGATTGGCTCCGCAAGATTGGACGGGAGTTAACCACTATAGGATGTGCTGATGCTGAGAAGGTGCACTTTGCCGCACATCAGTTGGATGGACCAGCAGCATCATGGTGGGAGAATTACACCGTCACCTACCCTATAGCCATGGTGACAGGGGATCAGTTTCAGCAGGCTTTCCGTACTGCCCATGTTTCAGCAGGAGCTATGGCCATGAAGAAGCATAAGTTTCGCAACTTGCGCCAAGGAGGACGGACAGTTGGCCAGTATGTGGATGACTTTAGTAAGCTAGCACGTTATGCCCCAGATGACATTGCTACGGATGCAGCTAAGCAAGAGAAGTTTTTGGAAGGACTGAATGATGAGTTGAGCATGCAGTTGATGGTAGCAAGCTTCAACAACTATCAGGAGTGGGTAGATCATGGTCTTATGATTGAAGGGGAGCATCAGCAGATTGAGAACCGCAAGAGGAAGTATGGACAAGGGAAGTACAATTCAGGAGCTCAGTAGAAGCCGCGTTTTACCCCTAAACCGGGAGGACCTTTTCAGCATACTCATGGAGGAGTTTCGCATAATCATAATGGCCCCAAGAATGGTAATGGGAATGGAGGAAGCAACAGCCAGAACCGCACCAACCGTCAACCCCAGCCAAGAGAGACCTGAGCCAAGTCACTTGCTTTAAGTGCCAGAAGACCGGACATTATGCCAATGAATGTCCTGAAGCCCAGAATGGAAATGGCAATGGAAGATCTGGGAAGAAGCTGAACCCTTTCAACAGGGGACAGGTGAACCACGTAAACGTGGAAGAGGTTGAAGAGAAGCTAGATGCAATAATCGGTAAGTTTTTGGTTAAGTCTTTTACTGCAATCATTCTTTTTGATACTGGTGCATCGCATTCATACATATCAAGGGGATATGTGGATAAGTATAACCTGCCCACTAAGGTTCTTAGAACACCTATGCTAGTAAGCTCACCAGGAGCGGAGTATATGGCTTGCAAGGTTTGGAATCGCAAGGTTTGGATGTAATTCTAGGTATGGATTGGTTGTCGATGTATGGAGGAAACATCAATTGCGCCAGTAAGTCGATTTTGCTTACCACCACAGAAGGAAGAAGGATCAAGTATCTATCCCGACATGTGCCTAAGAGGACTCAAGTAAATTCCCTAACAGGAGTTATACAGGAGGAAGTACCGATGGTAAAGGATTTTCCGGATGTATTTCCAGAAGAGTTACCAGGCATGCCACCGGATAGAGACATTGAATTTTTGATTGAGCTTTTGCTAGGCATAGGGCCGATATCTAAGAGACCATACAGTATGCCTGCAAAGGATTTGGAGGAGATTAAGAAGCAGATTAAAGAGTTACTGGATAAAGGTTATATTTGCCCAAGTTCTTCGCCTTGGGGATCGCCAGTACTTCTAGTGGAGAAAAAGGATGGATCGTTAAGGATGGTTGTTGATTATCGAGGATTGAATGAAGTAACAATCAAGAACAAGTACCCACTACCGATGATCAATGATCTGTTCGATCGATTGCAAGGAGCTAAGGTATTTTCCAAGATTGATCTGCAATCAGGATACCATCAGTTGAAGATTCGAGAATAGGATATACCTAAGACAACTTTTACCACCACATATGGGCTGTACGAGTATACCGTTATGTAATTTGGTCTGACTAATGCACCTGCCTATTTTATGAACATGATGAACAAAGTGTTCATGGAGTTTTCGATAAGTTCGTCGTAGTGTTCATTGATGATATTATGGTTTACTCAAAGAATGAAGAGGAGCATAAGGAGCATTTGCGTTTGGTACTTGAGAAGCTCGGAGAACATCAGTTATATGCCAAGTTTAGCAAATGTGAGTTTTGGTTGAAGGAAGTGGGATTCCTCGGACACGTTATATCCGGAGAAGGTATAGCAGTAGATCCCACCAAGGTTGTCACTATGAAAAATTGGGAAGCACCAACAACAGTTGTAGAGATCCAGAGTTTTCTTGGACTCGCAGGATACTACCAAAGATTTATTGAAAATTTCTCGAAGATTGCGAAGCCTATGACAGAGTTGTTGAAGAAGGATACCAAGTTCAAATGGACTGAGGAATGTGAGGCCAGTTTCCAGGAGTTGAAGAAACATTTGGTTACATCACCAGTGTTGATTTTGCCGGATCAGAACAAAGATTATGAGGTGTATTGCGACGCTTCACGTCGAGGACTTGGAGCAATGCTTATGCAGGAGGGAAGAGTTGTTTCATATGCCTGACGACAGCTTAAGCCTCATGAGTTGAATTATGCAACACATCATTTGGAGTTAGCAGCCGTAGTGCACGCCTTGAAGACTTGGAGACATTTTCTAATTGGAAACCATTGTGAGGTGTACACGGATCACAAGAGTTTGAAGTACATTTTCACACAGAAGGAGCTAAATCTCAGGCAAAGGAGATGATTGGAGCTCATCAAGGACTACGATATGAGATTGCATTATCATCCCGGAAAGGCTAACGTAGTAGCCGATGCACTGAGCCGTAAGAGCCATGTCAACGCCCTAACGATAGGAGATTTACCGAAGGAGTTAGCCGAAGACCTTCGTGAGCTATGTTTGGAGATAGTTCCGAGAGGCTATGTGGCAGCATTGGAGATTCAGTCTACTTTGATGGATAAGACCAGAGAAGCTCAGAAGACTGACAAGGAGGTTGCCTCTATAAAGGAGAAGATGAGCAAAGGAAAAGTTAAAGGATTCGTGAGGATGAGCATGATGCCTTATGGTTTGAAGACCGTGTTTATGTGCCCAACGACCCGGAGATCGGGAAGTTCATTCTACAGGAGGCCCATGATTCACCATATTCGATTCACCCAGGAAATACCAAGATGTATTTGGATTTGAAGGATACTTTCTAGTGGACCGGAATGAAGAAGGATATTGCGGAGTATGTAGCAGTTTGTGATGTATGTCAGAGAGTACAGGCAGAGCATCAGAAGCCAGCAAGATTGTTACAGCCATTGCCAATACCCGAATGGAAGTGGGATAAGATAGGCATGGATTTTATTACAGGATTGCCCAGAACGCGTTCAGGCTATGACTCGATTTGGGTTGTAGTCAATCGTTTGACAAAGGTAGCTCATTTCACCCCAGTGAAGACTACCTACACCAGTGCTAAGTTGGCAAAGATATACATGACCAGGATTGTATGTCTGCATGGAGTTCCAAGGAGCATTGTATCAGATAGAGGAACCCAATTTACCTCAAAGTTCTGGAATCAGTTGCACAAAACTTTGGGTACCAGGCTAGAGTTCAGCACAGCTTTTCATCCACAGACAGATGGACAGACCAAGAGAGTCAACCAGATTTTGGAGGATATGCTAAGAGCTTGCGCGCTAGATTACGGATCTAGTTGGGACGACAATTTACCATACGTAGAGTTCTCTTACAACAACAGTTATCAATCCAACTTGAAGATGGCCCCTTTCGAAGCCTTGTACGGAAGGAGGTGCAGGACCCCATTGTCGTGGGATGAAGTTGGAGACCGCCAGTTGTTTGGACCGGATTTGATTAAGGAGTCTGAACAGAAGGTGAAATTGATTCGCGATAGGCTCAAGGTAGCCCAGTCCAGGCAGAAGAGCTACGCAGATTCTAAACGCAAGGAGACAGTTTACGAAGTCGGAGACCGAGTTTATCTTCGAGTATCTCCACTTCGAGGAGTTAAGCGCTTTGGAGTTAAGGGAAAGTTAGCGCCATGTTTTGTAGGACCATACAAGGTTTTGGAGCATATGGGAGAAGTAGCCTACAAGTTGGAATTTCCCGAAGGATTGTCAGGAGTCCACGACGTATTCCAATTGAAGAAGTGCCACGCAGAGATGGCTGATATACCGTTGAGAGATACAGTGTCGCTGGAAGCGATTCAGTTGGACAGTGATTTGACCTATGAGGAGAAACCAGTCAAGATTCTTGAGTATGCCAGCCGAGTCACCCGCAGCAAGGTTATCAATTTTTGCAAAGTTTAGTGGAGGCACCACACCAAGGAGGAAGCCACCTGGGAGCGAGAGGAAGATCTGCTGAAGGACCACCCTCACCTATTTTCTAGCCAACCCGAATCTCGAGGGAGAGATTCATCTTAAGGGGGGGTAGGTTCGTAACATCCCAAATTTTCAATTTGGAATGTTATACACTAGATCATCACTGCATATCATATTTTATTTGCTTTTTGTTTGATCCTAGAAATTCTACGCAACTCAAGGACCCTCGGAGAGAGTTGGGGATTTCGTTATTTTCATATTTCAGTTTTCTCAAATTTTGAAAATAGGATCGATTGATTTTATTTATTTTATCTTCAAATATTTCTATTATAAAAATATTAGAGAGGGAATAAAATGACTTTCCCAAAATAAATAAATATTAAGGATTTAATAATAAAATCAAATAAGATTTTATTTTGGATTTTTGCTATTTTATTTGAATTTAAGAAAATGCGCCTTTTCAAAATTGCATTTAGGCCCCAAATAAATGTTCATCTAGACCGGATTTATTTTAGAAGTCGGGGAAATTTTATTTCGGGATTTTTGGAGTCCGTTTAGTATTTCTTTTATTTGTTTTTCTGCACGTAATTATTTATATAAAAATAAACGCGAAATTGACTTTGGGCCGTGTTCTGCCAGGACTCTGTCTGGCCGGCCTTTATAATGCGCCGCCCCGAGCCCGTTTGCCCGTAAACCGCACCGCGCCTAACCCTAACCCTAGCCGATCCGCCGCCGCCGCCGCTGCCGCCGGACTCCGTTGCCCGGAGCCCGCCGCAGCCGAAGCCGGAGCCGGAGCCGCCGCCGCCGACCCCGCTGCCCCGCCGAGGTTGACCCCACCCCGCCGCCGGTGGTTTTCCTCAAGAAAACCGTTCGGTTTTCCGCCGGTTTTCCGTTCGGTTTTTTTAGATCCGTTTTTTTAGATCGGTTTTTTAGATCCGTTTTTTTAGATCGGTTTTTTTTCCGGTTTAGTTTATTTAGCGAGCGTTCGCTCGTTCGTTCGTTTTAACGGACGCGTTCATCGTTTAGTTCCAGAAAACGAACGTTCATTCGTTAATCTGTTCGTCGTTTTTCTTTTTCTCGGATTTTCCACGATTATTTCTGATCGCGATTTCTGATCCGATTTTCGTTCTAGTATAACTTTTCGCTCGTTTATCGGAATCAGGCGATTCAAGCGGCTGGAATTTCGGCTTGAAACCCTCTTTCTGTTTAACCAACTCAAACAAGTTTTTGCTTCTGTAAAATTTAACCTAGGTCCAGATTAGTAAACAAAGTTTGTTTCTTTCGCCGTTTGACTTTCGTTGCTTCGTTCGATTCGATTCTTTTTGCAAGCCGGAGTACTTAAGTTGAATTTTCTTGTTAGTTCTCCTATTTGAGTTTTACCTGTGCATTAGATGAGTACTTATTGTATGCTTGTTTGTTTGCGATAGAGTACTCGGAGTGCGCCGCTTGCTACTTTGAATCGCTAGGTTTCATGGATCATCAGCAAGGCAAGTAACACTTTGATCATACCTCTTTCATACCCAATTTTATGGCATTAGATCAATCCTCAAACATTGCATGATTAGGATCTAATTAAATTGTGGGTTTTGGGAAGTAGATGTGGTAGTACCTATTACCTGTTTTCTTATCAAACCTTTGGGAGTTACTTCTACGTTTGCTTAGTATGCCATGCTATGCTAGTAGACGTGGAATGGGTGAGTGTATCCATGACAGATGTGAGATTCTTAATTTAATGGTTTATTTAAGGTGGCAAGTTAAACACACATCTGGGTGGATTGAGGCACCTGGGTATTCCAGCGATTGCCTGCTTTTCTTTATGGACCGCCACCCAGGCTCAAAGGGATCATGAGATTATTCATACTAGAAACTTCCGTGTGCAGCCACAAGCTACTATGGGCTCTAGCATTGTTGATTAAGTCGTGTGAACTCTTACAGTGGTAGACTAGCAGATGTAGGGGAAAGTAGGTGTAACGGTCTACCCGTTCGTAAGGTGCTAGCGCTTCTGAAAGACTATGTCTCGGTCATCCGTTTCTCAAACATCATGTAGTGTGAGAATACCAACAAAGGAGATCGAGTCTTGTGGGGAAAAGTGCGCAAACCTCTGCAGAGTGTATAAACTAATCATGGTTAGCCGTGTCCCCGGTTATGGACGTCTTGAGTATCTAGTACATGGATTATCATGTGAATCTCATCATGTTACTTTAATTAATTTGTTGGGTTTTAAATGTTGATGCTTAATTGGGATTGAGAGGGTGTCTACACTCTCAATGTTTAACAACCACCATGAAAGTTAAATAAAATTTATTCCATTGCAGTAGGGAAAAATTGGCTTTATGCAAAACTGTAACCATAGAGCTTTCCACCAGCCATATATGCATGTACTATAGCCTATTTCTTTCATTACTCTCTATGTGTTACATTGCCAGCATATTCCATGTGCTGACCCGTTTCGGGGTGCAACGTTCATGTTGCAGACTTTTTAGACGACGAGTAAGGTGCCTTTAGGTCGTGGTTCTATACTCAGCGATGCCGTTGGAGTTGATGGACTCACTCATCTTCCGAGCCTTCCGTTGTTATCGTTATTAGATGGCCTTAAGCCATGTTTATTGTAATAAGTTCTCTTTTGAGACATTCGATGTAATAAGTGTGTGATTGCTACTCTGTTATAAATCCTTCAAGTACTGTGCGTGTCAGCATTACTGATCCAGGGATGACACTGAAGCACAGAGATCAGACCGTTTGAGGTCTGGTCGCTACAAATAGCCACTTCAAGGAGCCTGAAAAAGAAGCAGCAGCAGCTTCAAGCTGCCTAAGATCTGCTCAATGATAGATGGACCGATGTCCTAGCAGCCGAAGAATATGGCCTCAAGCGCCTAGCCAAAAGCTACTCGAAGCACAAATTGCTACCTCAGTTCGACTGACCGACCGCAATGTGGTCGGGATAAAACGGCAACTCAACTCGAACACCAGCCCGCTTCACCTCATCATAAAGGCAGAGATAAAACAGGTCGTGGTTATACATATGACCTTTGGCAGGACCTGGACAATAGAGCAGGACATACCAGATCGATCTACGGATCACGAGGATGTGCCCCGACACATGATGACGGCTATCTATTCGGACGTGACAAGCCTAGTCATGCGCGGGCCGAAAACCGCAGACAGACTCCATCAGAGCTACATCGCGATGTGGCCCGATATAGATGCACCACACTGATAACCCACAAGTATAGGGGATCGCAACAGTTTTCGAGGGTAGAGTATTCAACCCAAATTTTTGATTCGACACAAGGGGAGACAAAGAATATTCTCAAGTATTAGCAGCTGAGTTGTCAATTCAACCACACCTGGAAACTTAATATCTGCAGCAAAGTGTTTAGTAGCAAAGTAATATGATAGTAGTGGTAGCGGTAGCAAAAGGTAACGGTAGCAAAAGTAATGTTTTTGGTATTTTGTAGTGATGATAGCAATAGCAATGGAAAAGTAAATAAGCGAAGAACAATATATGGAAAGCTCGTAGGCAATGTATCGGTGATGGAGAATTATGCCGGATGCAGTTCATCATGTAACAGTCATAACCTAGGGTGACACAGAACTAGCTCCAGTTCATCAATGCACTAGTAGAAAAAGGGTCAAACGTGAAGCACATTAGTGCCGGTTTGAATTTGAGCCGGCACTAATGGTACCATTAGTGCCGGTTCGAACGGCTATGCATTAATGCCGGTTCGTGTTGAACCTTTAGTACCGGTTCGTGCCACGAACCGGTACTAAAGGGGTGATGGTAGGCTGGCGTCAGGCCGGGGCCCCACGAACACCTTTAGTACCGGTTCGTGTCACAAACCGGCACTAAAGGGCTAACCTTTAGTACCGGTTTGTGCCACGAACCGGTACTAAAGGGGTCTGACCTATAGTACCAGTTTGTGACACAAACCGGCACTATAGGGCAATTTTCAAACTCTACCCCCCCCCCCCCCCGTGTGTCGCCATTTCAGTTCTGAAAAAATCAAAAGAAAATGATAAAAACTTCAAAAAATAAAATCCTTCGAGAGGTAGTTATATTACTACATCTACTAGTTAGGAAAATTTGAAAACTTAAATTTGGGCATGTTTTGCAAAAAGTGTAGGGAAAATATAAAACGGCTATAAATTTTGCATACGATGTCGGAAAAACGTATAATATATCAAAAAATTCAGCACGAAAATCCGCATCAGATGGAGACCGCCTACGGCCTGTTTGCAATTTTTTAGAATCCTCAAATTCCAAAAGGAAAAAAAGATATGGTCAAATTTAAGTTTTTTTAAAAAAAATGTTAAATCTGGTCAAACTACTTATTCAAGAAGTATTAATGTTACTACATAATTATTCAAAAATATTAGTGTTACTAAATAATTATTTCAATTTTTTGAATTTTGGTCAAATCTGGTCAAACTATGGTCAAACTGTGGTCAAACTATGGTCAAACTTATTCAAGAAATATTAGTGTTACTAAATAATTACTGTTTTTTAGAATAATGGTTTCAAACTCAAATAGTGAAATGTGTGACTTCATGCTCAAGCTAAACTCCCGAGGGTTAATAGGATTGGCATCTTACTATTGTCAGGAAAACAACAAGTGCAGACTTGAAAACGAAGGAGAATAGAACCCGAAAGTTAAGCGTGCTCGGGCTGGAGTAGTGAGAGGGATGGGTGACCGGTCGGGAAGTTAGATGATTTGGAATGAGTGATCCACACTTGAGCAGTTAAGAGAGGTGATTAGAGACTAAATCACCAAATAATTCAGAAAAATTAAAAATTGAAAAAATAAAAATAAAAAAATTCCAAAATTTTCAAAAAAAACCTTTAGTACCGGTTGGTAACACCAACCGGTACTAAAGGTCCCCCATACCAAGGCGCGAGCTCACGCCACGTGGTGGCACTTTAGCGCCGATTCGTGCCGAACCGGTACTAAAGGGGGGGGCCTTTAGTGCACACCAATTAGTGCCGGTTATGGAACCGGCACTAAAGTCCCTTACGAACCGGTTTTAAAGCTTCGTTTTCTACTAGTCATGTAATGTTGGCATGTATTCTGAATATAGTCATACATGCTTATGGAAAAGAACTTGCATGACATCTTTTGTCCTACCCTCCCGTGGAAGTGGGGTCCTAGCGAAAACTAAGGGATATTAAAGCCTCGTTTTAATAGAGTACCAGAAGAAAGCATTAGCACATAGTGAATACATGAACTCCTCAAACTATGGTCATCACTGGTAAGTATCCCGATTATTGTCACTTCGGGGTTAACGGATCATAACACATAATAGGTGAGTATAGACTTGCAAGATAGGATCAAGAACTCTCATATATTGATGAAAACATAATAGGTTCAGATCTGAAATCATGGCACTCGGGCCCTACTGACAAGCATTAAGCATACATTGGGGGGCCTTTAGTGCCCACCAATTAGTGCCGGTTATGGAACCGGCACTGAAGGCCCTTACGAACCGGTTTTAAAGCTTCATTTTCTACTAGTCATGTAATGTTGGCATGTATTCTGAATATAGTCATACATGCTTATGGAAAAGAACTTGCATGACATCTTTTGTCCTACCCTCCCATGGAAGTGGGGTCCTAGCGAAAACTAAGGGATATTAAAGCCTCGTTTTAATAGAGTACCAGAAGAAAGCATTAGCACATAGTGAATACATGAACTCCTCAAACTATGGTCATCACTGGTAAGTATCCCGATTATTGTCACTTCGGGGTTAACGGATCATAACACATAATAGGTGAGTATAGACTTCAAGATAGGATCAAGAACTCTCATATATTGATGAAAACATAATAGGTTCAGATCTGAAATCATGGCACTCGGGCCCTACTGACAAGCATTAAGCATAGCAAAGTCATAGCAACATCAATCCCAGAACATAGTTGATACTAGGGATCAAACCCTAACAAAACTAACTCGATTACATGATAGATCTCATCCAACCCATCACCGTCCAGCAAGCCTATCATGGAATTACTCACGCACGGCGGTGAGCATCATGAAATTGGTGATGGAGGATGGTTGATGATGACGATGGCGATGGATTCCCCTCTCCGGAGCCCCGAACGGACTCCAGATCAGCCCTCCCGAGAGGTTTTAGGGTTTGGAGGCGGCTCCGTATCATAAAACGCGATGATTTCTTCTCTCTGATTTTTTTCTCCCCGAAACCAAATATATAGAGTTGGAGTTGAGGTCGGAGGAGCTCCAGGGGGCCCATGAGGTAGGGGGGCGCGCCCCCACCCTCATGGACAGGTGGTGGGCCCCTTGGTCTTCATCTTTTGCAAGGATTTTTTATTATTTCCGAATAGATGTTCCATGAAGTTTCAGGTCATTCCGAGAACTTTTGTTTCTGCACATAAATAACACCATAGTAATTTTGCTGAAAACAGCGTCAGTCCGGGTTAGTTCCATTCAAATCATGCAAGTTAGAGTCCAAAACAAGGGCAAAAGTGTTTGGAAAAGTAGATACGACGGAGATGTATCAACTCCCCAAAGCTTAAACCTTTGCTTGTCCTCAAGCAATTCAGTTGATAAACTGAAAGTGATAAAGAAAAACTTTTACAAACTCTGTTTGCTCTTGTTGTTTTAAATATGTAAAGCCAGCATTCAAGTTTTCAGCAAAGATTATGACTAACCACATTCACAATAATGCTTAGGTCTCAAGTTTACTCATACCAATGGCATAATCAACTAGCGAGCAATAATAATAAATCTCGGATGACAACACTTTCTCAAAACAATCATAATATGATATAACAAGATGGTATCTCGCTAGCCCTTTCTGAGATCGCAAAACATAAATGCAGAGCACCTTTAAAGATCAAGGGTTGACTAGACATTGTAATTCATGGTAAAATAGATCCATCCAAGTCATACTCAATGTAAACTAACAGTAATGACTGCAAATGACAGCGGTGCTCTCCAACTATTGCTTTTTAATAAGAGGATGATGACTCAACAAAAGCAAATAGATAGGCCCTTCGCAGAGGGAAGCAGGGATTTGTAGAGGTGCCAGAGCTCGGTTTTGAAATAGAGGTGAATAATATTTTGAGCGGTATACTTTCATTGTCAACATAACAACCAAGAGATGGCAATATCTTCGATGCTACACACATTATAGGCGGCTCCCAAATAGAATGGTAAAGTTTATACTCCCCCTCCACCAACAAGCATCAATCCATGGCTTGCTCGAGACAATGAGTGCTTCCAACTAACAAGAGTCCCAGGGGGAGTTTTGTTTGCAATTATTTTGATTTGATTTGCATAAAGCATGGGACTGGGCATCCCGGTGACCAGCCATTTTTCTCATGAGTGAGGAGCGGAGTCCACTCCTATTGAGAATAACCCGCCTAACATGGAAGATACAGATAGCCCTAGTTGATACATGAGCTATTCGAGCATACAAAACAAGATATTTATTTGAAGGTTTAGAGTTTGGCACATACAAATTTACTTGGAACGGCAGGTAGATACCGTATATAGGTAGGTATGGTGGACTCATATGGAATAACTTTGGGGTTTATGGAGTTGGATGCACAAGCAATATTCCCATTTAGTACAGGTGAAGGCTAGCAAAAGACTGGGAAGCGACCAGCTAGAGAGCGTCAACAGTCATGAACATGCATTAAAATTAATCAACACCGAATGCAAGCATGAGTAGGATATAATCCACCATGAACATAAATATCGTGAAGGCTATGTTGATTTTGTTTCAACTACATGCGTGAGCATGCACCAAGTCAAGTCACTTAAATCATTCAAAGGAGGATACCACCCTATCATACCACATCACAACCATTTTAATAGCATGTTGGCACGCAAGGTAAACCATTATAAGCTCCTAGCTAATCAAGCATGGCACAAGAAACTATGATCTCTAGTTGTCATTGCAAACATGTTTATTCATAATAGGCTGAATCAGGAACGATGACCTAATCATATTTACAAAAACAAGAGAGGTCGAGTTCATACCAGCTTTTCTCATCTCAGTTAGTCCATCATATATTGTCATAATTGCCTTTCACTTGCACGACTGAACGATGTGGATAATAATAATAATAGTCCACATGCATTGGACTAAGCTAGAATCTACAAGCATTCAATAAACAGGAGAAGAAAAGGCAATATGGGCTCTTTTGTCAGATCAGCAATAATGCATATAAGAGCCACTTCAACAATTTAATTATGGTCTTCTCCTATTGACCCCCAAAGAAAAGAAAGGAAATAAAACTATTTACACGGGAAAGCTCCCAACAAGCAAAAGAAGAACATGAACTCTTTTTGGGTTTTCTTTTTAATTACTACTACAAGCATGGAAAGTAAACTAATTAAAAGCTACAACTAATTTTCTTTGGTTTTTCTTAAGGTTTATTAAACACACAATAATAAAGCATAAAAGGAAAATAAACTAGCATGGATGATACAATGAAAAAGTATGAGCATCGACATCTAGCAATGAGTGTGTGAACATAAATGTAATGTCGGTGGGAAATACGTACTCCCCCAAGCTTAGGATTTTAGCCTAAGTTGGTCTATGGCCACGGCTGGCCTGGCGGATATCCATAATAATAGTTGGGGTCGTACTGGGATGTAGCGGCTATCGCCTCCTAAGCTGCAGCGTGGCGACGAGCAGCCTCCGCCCTCCTCTCTTACTCATCTGCCTCCTCTCTGGTAATAATATATATTCCTTTTACCTGATAATCAAAGAAGGCAGGAGCGGGGAGAGTAATACGGACAGCACGACGTCTGTCAAAGATTAAATGATACTGGAGAGAGGTGATTCATTCCTCTCGACAAACTGGTGGTGAACCATAGCATTAAAGTCTAGGTAAGCAGGAGGTAATTCAATATCATCATTACGTATAGTTACACCAAGAAAATCAACTAAGCGGGTTGCATAAATTCCACCAAAGAAATCTCCATTAAATCTATTCAAATGCAACCTACGTGCAACAATGGCTCCCAAATTATAAGATTTATCTCCTAACACAGCACTCCTAAGAATACTGAGGTCGGGGACACACATTTGACATGCATCATCTTTATCGTTAATGCATCTACCTATGAAGAGAGCAAAATAATGTATAGCAGGAAAATGAATGCTCCCTATGGTAGCTTGTGTTATATCTCTAGATTCCCCCACAGTTATACTAGCAAGAAAATCTCTAAATTCAGATTTGCGAGGTTCCCACTACCCCATTGTGGAATTTTGCAAGCAGTTGTAAAATCCTCTAAGTCCATAGTGTAAGAATTTTCATAAAGATCAAACAAGACAGTTGGAGAATTACGTGAAGATGAAAAATCAAACCTCCGCACAAAGGAACTAGTGAGATAGTGACACTGGCTGCACTTCTCTTCCTCGAAGCTCAGAAGATCAGTGTTACGCAAATATGCGTTAAATTCTTCCTTAATTCCCGCTCGATCCATAAAGTTTTCCAAAGGCCATTCACAAGGACGCACTGGAGCGTCTCTTGGTGGCTCTTCTTCAACAGCACGCATTGCAAGCCTGGGTCCTTGCTTCCTCGAAGAACCACCTTGGTACATTTTCCTAAGCATATTTCTTCCTCCGAAAAATTTCTGAAATTTTTAGTAACTTCAAAATAAAAGTGAACCAAACTCAATAATATTGATAGCAACTATTCCTACAAGTGCTTAGAGCTTATATCATGCATCAAAACTACTTTTGTCCATATAAATTTGACATGCAAGCTCAAGAACACGGTCACCTAAGCAGCAAAAAATTGCAATGAATAAAGCACTAGAACAAAAACTAATTGGACCAATGGAGGAGTCACATACCAAGGAACAATCTCCCCAAGCAGTTTTGTGAGGGGTGCTTTGAGCAAGGAGATCGAAAATGGCAGCAAAATGAGCTTGGACTCGGGTTTGAGCTGGATATACTGTGTTTTTGGGAGGAAGACGGAGTGTGTGTGGGTGAAAGGATAAGTGGAGGAGGGCCACCATGGGCCCATGAGGCAGGGGGTGTGCCCAGGGGGGTAGGGCGCACCCCTGACCCTCGTGGCCAGGTGCGTGCTCCTCCTGCTGTGTTCTCAATGCCAAATATTCTCAAATATTCTAGAAAAAATCATATTTAAATTTCAGGGCATTTGGAAAACTTTTATTTTCAAGGTATTTTTATATTGCACGGATAATCAGATAACAGACAAAAAAATACTTATTTTTATTTTATTTATTATAAATAACAGAAAGTAAAAGGAGGGTACAGAAGGTTGTGCCTTCTAGTTTCATCCATCTCATGATCATCAAAAGGAATCCACTAACAAGGTTGATCAAGTCTTGCTAACGAACTCATTCTGAATAACCTGGAACCGGAGAAATTTCGAATAACACTAAGTTACCTCAACGGGGATATGTACATCCCCAATAATAAGAAAACCATATTTCTTCTTGATAGTAGGAAGAGAAAATTCAAAACCTCCAAATAATCGATGGAATTTTTCCAATAGAGTTGATACTATGAACTTGAGGTTGTTTCCTCGGAAAGTGTACCGTATGCTCATTACCATTAACATGAAAAGTGACATTGCCTTTAGTGCAATCAATAACAGCCCCTGCAGTATTAAAAAAGGGTCTTCCAAGAATAATAGACATACTATCGTCGTTGGGAATATCAAGAATAACAAAGTCCATTAAAATAGTAACGTTTCCAACTACAACAGGCACATCCTCACAAATACCGACAGGTATAGCAGTTGATTTATCAGCCATTTGCAAAGACATTTCAGTAGGTGTCAGCTTATTAAAATCAAGTCTATCATATAAAGAGAGAGGCATAACACTAACACCGGCTCCAAGATCACATAAAGAAGTTTTAACATAGTTTCTTTTAATGGAGCATGGTATAGTTGGTACACCGGGATCTCCAAGTTTCTTTGGTACTCCACCCTTAAAAGTATAATTAGCAAGCATGGTGGAAATTTCAGCTTCCGGTATCTTTCTTTTATTAGTAACAATATCTTTCATGTACTTAGCATAAGAATTCATTTTGAGCATATCAGTTAATCGCATACGCAAAAAGATAGGTCTAATCATTTCAGCAAAGCACTCAAAATCCTCATCATCCTTTTTCTTGGATGGTTTGGGAGGAAAAGGCATGTGTTTCTGAACCCATGGCTCTCTTTCCTTTCTGTGTTTCCTAGCAACAAAGTCTTATCATAACATTGATTCTTTGATTGTGGGTTATCAAGATCAACAGCAGGTTCCTTTTCTATATCATTATCATTACTAGGTTGAGCATCATCATGAACATTATCATTGACATTATCACTAGTTTCAGGTTCATTACCAGATTGTATTTCAGCATCAGAAATAGAAATATCATTTGGATTCTCAGGTGTTTCAGTAATAGGTTCACTAGAAGCATGCAAAGTCCTATCATTTTTCTTTTTCTTCCTTTTATAAGGACTAGGTGCATCTATATTATTTCTCTAAGAATCTTGCTCAATTCTCTTAGGGTGGCCTTCAGGATACAAAGGTTCCTGAGTCATTCTACCAGTTCTAGTAGCCACTCTAATAGCATAATCATTATCTTTACTATTCAATTCATTGAGCAAATCATTTTGAGCCTTAAGCACTTGTTCTACTTGAGTGGTAACCATAGAAGCATGTTTACTAATAAGTTTAATTTCACCTTTGACATTAGCCATATAATCACCCAAGTGTTCAAGCATATTGGAATTGTATTTCAACTGTCTACCAAAATAAGCATTAAAATCTTCTTGCTTAGCCTTAAATTTCTCAAACTCATCTAAGCATGGGCTAGCTAACTTAGTAAATGGGATTTCAGCTTTATCATATCTATAGAGAGAATTTACCTTTACTACTTGTGTCGGGTTATCAAGACCATGTGTTTCTTCAATAGGTAATGGATTAAGATCATATGTTTCTTCAACAGGCGGTAAATTAAGACCGTGTATTTCTTCAATAGGAGGTAAATTCTTAACATCTTCAGCTTTAATACCCTTTTCCTTCATAGATTTCTTTGCCTCTTGCATATCTTTAGGATTGAGAAATAGACCACCTCTCTTCTTCGGAGTTGGTTTAGGAATAGGATCAGGAGCTGGCTCAGGAAGTGTCCAATTATTTTCATTTGTCAACATAGTATTTAATAGAATTTCAGCTTCATCCGGTGTTCTTTCCCTGAAAACAGAACCAGCACAACTATCCAGGTAATCTCTGGAAGCATCGGTTAGTCCATTATAAAAGATATCAAGTATTTCATTTTTCTTAAAAGGATGATCAGTCAAAGCAATAAGTAATTGGAGAAGCCTTCCCCAAGCTTGTGGGAGACTCTCTTCTTTAATTTGCACAAAATTATATATATCCCTTAAAGCAGCTTGTTTCTTATGAGCAGGGAAATATTTAGCAAAGAAGTAATAAATCATATCCTGGGGACTACGCACACAACCAGGATAAAGAGAATTGAACCATATCTTAGCATCACCCTTTAATGAGAACGGAAATATTTTAAGGATATAAAAGTAACGAGTTCTCTCATCATTACTGAGCAGGGTGGCTATATCATTTAATTTAGTAAGATGTGCCACGACAGTTTCAGATTCATAGCCATGAAATGGACCAGATTAAACCAAAGTAATTATACCAGGATCAACAGAGAATTCATAATCCTTATCAATAACAAAGATATAGGTGAAGTAGCAAAAGCAGGGTCAGGTTTCATCCTAGCATTAAAATATTGATGATTCCATTTAGCTAATAACCTCTTGAGTTCGTATCTATCTTTGCAAGCTAAAATATCTAAAGCAGCTTCTTTTTCAAAAACATAACCCTCAGGAATAACAGGTGAGTCTTCATCACCACTTTCATCAATATTATCAGATTCAATATTTTCATTCTCTCTAACCCTAGCAAGTTGTTCATCAAGAAATTCACCAAGTGGCACATTAGTATCAAGCATAGAAGTAGTTTCATCATAAGTATCATGCATAGCATAAGTAACATCATCAATAACATGCGACATATCAGAACGAATAACGGAAGCAAGTTTAGGTGTCACAAGCTTACTCAAAATAGAAGGTGAATCAAGTGCAAAGCTAGATGGCAGTTCCTTACCTCCCATCGTAGTTAGGGGATAAATATTGGATTTTGGATCTCTCAAGTTCTTCATAATGATAAGCAGATATAAATCTCAAGTGACTCAAAGAATAGAGCTATGTTCCCCGGCAACGGCGCCAGAAAATAGTCTTGATAACCCACAAGTATAGAGGATCACAATAGTTTTCGAGGGTAGAGTATTCAACCCAAATTTATTGATTAGACACAAGGGGAGCCAAAGAATATTCTCAAGTATTAGCAGCTGAGTTGTCAATTCAAGCACACCTGGAAACTTAATATCAGCAGCAAAGTGTTTAGTAGCAAAGTAATATGATAGTAGTGGTAGTGGTAGCAAAAGGTAACGGTAGCAAAAGTAATGTTTTTTGGTATTTTATAGTGATGATAGCAATAGAAACGAAAAGTAAATAAGCGAAGAACAAAATATGGAAAGATCATAGGCAATGGATCGGTGATGGAGAATTATGCCGAATGCGGTTCATCATGTAACAGTCATAACCTAGGGTGACACAGAACTAGCTCCAATTCATCAATGTAATGTAGGCATGTATTCCGAATATAGTCATACGTGCTTATGGAAAAGAACTTGCATGACATCGTTTGTCCTACACTCGCGTGGCAGTGGGGTCATAGCAGAAACTAAGGGATATTAAGGCCTCCTTTTAACAAAGTACCGGAATAAAGCATTAGCACATAGTGAATACATGAACTCCTCAAACTATGGTCATCACCGGTAAGTATCCCGATTATTGTCACTTCGGGGTTAACGGATCATAACACATAATAGGTGAGTATAGACTTGCAAGATAGGATCAAGAACTCTCATATATTGATGAAAACATAATAGGTTCAGATCTGAAATCATGGCACTCGAGCCCTAGTGACAAGCATTGAGCATAGTAAAGTCATAGCAACATCAATCTCAGAACATAGTGGATACTAGGGATCAAACCCTAACAAAACTAACTCGATTACATGATAGATCTCATCCAACCCATGACCGTCCAGCAAGCCTACGATGGAATTACTCACACATGGCGGTGAGCATCATGAAATTGGTGATGGAGGATGGTTGATGATGACGATGGCGATGGATTCCCCTCTCCGGAGCCCCGAGTGGACTCCAGATCAGCCCTCCCGAGAGGTTTTAGGGCTTGGCGGCGGCTCTGTATCGTAAAAAGCGGTGATTTCTTCTCTCTGATTTTTTCTCCCCGAAACCAAATATATAGAGTTGGAGTTGAGGTCGGAGCAGCTCCAGGGGGCCCACGAGGTAGGGGCGCACCCTAGGGGGGCAGGCGCGCCCCCCACACTCGTGGACAGGTGGTGGGCCCCCTGGTCTTCATCTTTTGCAAGGATTTTTTATTATTTCTGAATAAATGTTCCATGAAGTTTCAGGTCATTCCGAGAACTTTTGTTTCTGCACATAAATAACAACATAGCAATTCTGCTGAAAACAGCATCAGTCCTGGTTAGTTCTGTTCAAATCATGCAAGTTAGAGTCCAAAACAAGGGAAAAAGTGTTTGGAAAAGTAGATACGACAGAGACGTATCACGCACACCCTCTTTGCTTCACTGACGAAGTAATGGAGCATGAATCACCAGAAGGGTGTAAACCTGTGAATATTGAATCATACGATGGAACAACTGATCCCGCTGTGTGGATTGAGGATTTTCTTCTCCATATCCATATGGCCCGCGGAGATGACCTCCACGCCATCAAATACCTTCCGTTAAAACTCAAAGGGCCAGCTCGGCACTGGTTAAACAGTCTGCCCAAAAATTCTATTGGCAGCTGGGAGGATTTGGAAGACGCCTTCCACGACAACTTCCAAGGTACATATGTCCGGCCACCAGATGCTGATGACTTAAGGCATATAGTTCAACAGCCCGGAGAGTCAGCCAGGAAATTCTGCACTAGGTTCCTAACCAAAAAGAACCAGATCGTCGACTGTCTGGATGCCGAAGCCCTAGCGGCCTTTAAGCACAGCATCTGCGACGAATGGCTCGCCCGACACCTCGGCCAAGAAAAGCCGAAGTCCATGGCAGCCCTCACGGCACTCATGACCCGCTTTTGTGCGGGTGAGGATAGTTGGTTGGCCTGTAGCAAAAACAATGCAAGCAATGCCGGCACCTCCGAAGCCAGAAATAGCAACGATAAATCCCGGCGCAACAGACACAAGCGTCACAACAACAATGACAACACCAATGATACAGCGGACAATGCCGGATTCAGTGGCTCTAAGTCCGTCAGCGGAAGAAGCCGTTCAAAAAGAACAATTCGGGCTCATCCACCTTGGACCGCATACTCGACCGTCCGTGCCAGATCCATGGTTCCCCAGACAAACCACCCAATCATACCAACAGAGATTGTTGGGTTTTTAAACAGGGACGTCTACGCGATAGAGCCAGTCGCCCCAAAATTTAATCAATGCTTAGGGGTTGTCTACGCTTAGGGGTTGCCAATCCCTTCACGGTCACTTACGAAAGTGAGATCTGATAGAGATGATAAAAAATATTTTTTGGTATTTTTGGTATAGAGATACAAAGTAAAAAGTAAAAGCAAAGCAATAATAAAGTGATGGAGATTGATATGATGAGAAAGAGACCCGGGGGCCATAGGTTTCACTAGTGGCTTCTCTCAAGAGCATAAGTATTCTACGGTGGGTGAACAAATTAGTATTGAGCAATTGACAGAATTGAGCATAGTTATGAGAATATCTAGGTATGATCATGTATATAGGCATCACGTCCGAGACAAGTAGACCGACTCCTACCTGCATCTACTACTATTACTCCACTCATCGACCGCTATCCAGCATGCATCTAGAGTATTAAGTTAAAACAGAGTGACGCCTTAAGCAAGATGACATGATGTAGAGGGATAGTTTCATGCAATATGATAAAAAAAACCATCTTGTTATCCTCAATGGCAACAATACAATACGTGCCTTGCCGCCCCTTCTGTCACTGGGAAAGGACACCGCAAGATTAAACCCAAAGCTAAGCACTTCTCCCATGGCAAGAACAACCAATCTAGTAGGCCAAACCAAACTGATAATTCGAAGAGACTTGCAAAGATAACCAATCATACATAAAAGAATTCAGAGAAGATTCAAATATTATTCATAGATAGACCTGATCATAAACCCACAATTCATCGGTCTCAACAAACACACCGCAAAAAGAAGATTACATCGAATATATCTCCACAAGAGAGGGCGAGAACATTCTATTGAGATCCAAAAAGAGAGAAGAAGCCAGCTAGCTACTAACTATGGACCCGTAGGTCTGAAGTAAACTACTCACACTTCATCGGAGGGGCTTGGATGATGATGTAGAAGCCCTCCATGATTGATGCCCCCTCCGGCGGAGCTCCGAAACAGGCCCCAAGATGGGATCTCATGGATACAGAAAGTTGTGGCGGTGGAATTAGGTTTTTGGCTCCGTCCCCGATCGTTTGGGGGTATGTAGGTATATATAGGAGGAAGAAGTATGTCGGTGGAGCTTCAAGGGGCCCATGAGGCAGGGGGCGCGTGAAGGAAATATGCCCTAGAGGCAATAATAAAGTTATTATTTATTTCCTTATATCATGATAAATATTTATTATTCATGCTAGAATTGTATTAACCAGAAACATAATACATGTGTGAATACATAGACAAACAAAGTGTCACTAGTATGCCTCTACTTAACTAGCTCGTTGACCAAAGATGGTTAAGTTTCCTAGCCATTGACATGGGTTGCCATTTGATTAAAGGGATCACATCATTAGGAGAATGATGTGATTGACATGACCCATTCCATTAGCTTAGCACACGATCGTTTAAGTATGTTGCTATTGCTTTCTTCATGACTTATACATGTTCCTATGACTATGTGATTATGCAACTCCCGTTTACTGGAGGAACACTTTGTGTGCTACCAAACAACACAACATAACTGGGTCATTATAAAGGTGCTCTACAGGTGTCTCCGAAGGTACTTGTTGGGTTGGCGTATTTCGAGATTAGGATTTGTCACTCCGATTGTTGGAGAGGTATCTCTTGGCCCTCTTGGTAATGCACATCACTTAAGCCTTGCAAGCATTGCAACTAATGAGTTAGTTGCGGAATGATGTATTACGGAACGAGTAAAGAGACTTGCCGGTAACGAGATTGAATTAGGTATTGAGATACCGACGATCGAATCTCGGGCAAGTAACATACCGATGACAAAGGGAACAACGTATGTTGTTATGCGGTCTGACCGATAAAGATCTTCGTAGAATATGTAGGAACGAATATGAGCATCCAGGTTCCGCTATTGGTTATTGACGAGAGACGTGTCTCTGTCATGTCTACATAGTTCTCGAACCCATAGGGTCCGCACGCTTAACGCTACGATGACAGTTATATTATGAGTTTTATGTTTTGATGTACCGAACGTTGTTCGGAGTACCGGATGTGATCAAGGACATGATGAGGAGTCTCGAAATGGTCGAGACATGAAGATTGATATACTGGAAGGCTATGTTTGGATATCGGAAGTGTTCCGGGTGAAATCGGGATTTTACCGGAGTACTGGGGGTTACCGGAACCCCCCCCCCCCAGGGGCTTAATGGGCCTACATGGGCCTTAGTGGAAAAGGAGGGAAGCAAGGGAAGTGTGGGGAGCGCCCCCCAAGGCCCAAACCGAATTTGTTTAGAGCAAAGGGGGCCGGCCCCCCTCTTTCCTTCTTCCCCCCTGCCAAGTCCTAATCCTACTAGGAAAAGGGGGGAGTCCTACTCCCGGTGGGAGTAGGACTCCTCCGGCGCGCCTCTCCCCTTGGACGGCCGCACCCCCCCTCCCTTGCTCCTTTATATACAGGGGCCGGGGGGCACCTCTGGACACACAAGTTGATCAAGTTGATCCTCTCTTAGCCGTGTGCGGTGCCCCCCTCCACCATAGTCCACCTCGATAATACTGTAGCGGTGCTTAGGCGAAGCCCTGCGTTGGTAGAACATCAACATCGTCACCACACCGTTGTGCTGATGAAACTCTCCCTCAACACTCGGCTAGATCGGAGTTAGAGGGACGTCATCGGGCTGAACGTGTGCTGAACTCGGAGGTTTCATGCGTTCGGTACTTGATCGGTCGGATCGTGAAGACGTACGACTACATCAACCGCGTTGTGCTAACGCTTCCGCTTTCGGCTGCGAGGGTACGTGGACAACACTCTTCCCTCTCGTTGCTATGCATCACCATGATCTTGCGTGTGCCTAGGATTTTTTTTTTAAATTACTACGTTCCCCAACAGTGGCATCCGAGCCAGGTTTTATGCGTTGATGTTATATGCACGAGTAGAACACAAGTGAGTTGTGGGCGATATAAGTCATACTGCTTACCAACATGTCATACTTTGGTTTAGCGGTATTGTTGGATGAAGCGGCCTGGACCGACATTACGCGTACGGTTACGCGAGACTGGTTCTACCGACGTGCTTTGCACATAGGTGGCTGGCGGGTGTCAGTTTCTCCAACTTTAGTTGAACCGAGTGTGGCTACGCCCGGTCCTTGCAAAGGTTAAAACAGAACCAACTTGACAAACTATCATTGTGGTTTTGATGCGTAGGTAAGAACGGTTCTTGCTAAACCCGTAGCAGCCACATAAAACTTGCAACAACAAAGTAGAGGACGTCTAACTTGTTTTTGCAGGGCATGTTGTGATGTGATATGGTCAAGACGTGATGCTATATTGTAGGAGATGATCATGTTTTGTAACCGAGTTATCGGCAACTGGCAGGAGCCATATGGTTGTCGCTTTATTGTATGCAATACAATTGCCCTGTAATGCTTTACTTTATCACTAAGCGGTAGCGATAGTCGTGGAAGCATAAGATTGGCAAGATGACAACGATGCTATGATTGAGGTCAAGGTGTCGCGCCGGTGACGATGGTGATCATGATGGTGCTTCGGAGATGGAGATCACAAGCACAAGATGATGATGGCCATATCATATCACTTATATTGATTGCATATGATGTTTATCTTTTATACATCTTATCTTGCTTTGATTGACGGTAGCATTATAAGATGATCCCTCACTAAATTATCAAAGTATAAGTGTTCTCCCTGAGTATCCACCATTGCAAAAGTTCTTCATGCTGAGACACCACATGATGATCGGGTGTGATAGGCTCTACGTTCAAATACAACGGGTGCAAAACAGTTGCACACGCGGAATACTCAGGTTAAACTTGACGAGCCTAGCATATAACAGATATGGCCTCGGAACACGGAGACCGAAAGGTCGAGCGTGAATCATATAGTAGATATGATCAACATAGTGATGTTCACCATTGAAACTACTCCATCTCACGTGATGATCGGACATGGTTTAGTTGATTTGGATCAGGTGATCACTTAGAGGATTAGAGGGATGTCTATCTAAGTGGGAGTTCTTAAGTTATATGATTAATTGAACTTAAATTTATCATGAACTTAGTACCTGATAGTATCTTGCTTGTCTATGTTGATTGTAGATAGATGGCCCGTGCTGTTGTTCCGTTGAATTTTAATGCATTCCTTGAGAAAGCAAAGTTGAAAGATGATGGTAGCAATTACACGGACTGGGTCCGTAACTTGAGGATTATCCTCATTGCTGCACAGAAGAATTACGTCCTGGAAGCACCGCTGAGTGCCAGGCCTACTGCTGATGCAATTGACGATGCTAAGAACGTCTGGCAGAGCAAAGCTGATGACTACTCGATAGTTCAGTGTGCCATGCTTTACGGCATAGAACCGGGACTTCAGCGACGTTTTGAACATCATGGAGCATATGAGATGCTCCAGGAGTTGAAGTTAATATTTCAAGCAAATTCCCGGATTGAGAGATATGAAGTCTGCAATAAGTTCTATAGCTGCAAGATGGAAGAGAATAGTTCTGTCAGTGAACATATACTCAGAATGTCTGGGTACCATAATCAATTAACTCAACTGGGAGTTAATCTTCCAGTTGATAGTGTCATTGACAGAGTTCTTCAATCACTGCCACCAAGCTACAAGAGCTTCGTGATGAACTATAATATGCAAGGGATGAATAAAACAATTCCCGAGCTCTTCGCAATGCTAAAGGATGCGGAGGTAGAGATCAAGAAGGAGCATCAAGTGTTGATGGTCAACAAGACCACTAGTTTCAAGGAAAAAGGCAAAGGGAAGAAGAAGGGGAAATTCAAGAAGAACAACAAGCAAGTTGCTGCTCAAGAGAAGAAACCCAAGTCTGGACCTAAGCCTGAAACTGAGTGCTTCTACTGCAAGCAGACTGGTCACTGGAAGCGGAAATGCCCCAAGTATTTGGCAGATAAGAAGGATGGCAAGGTGAACAAAGGTATATGTGATATACATGTTATTGATGTGTACCTTACTAATGCTCGCAGTAGCACCTGGGTATTTGATACTGGTTCTGTTGCTAATATTTGCAACTCGAAACAGGGGCTACGGATTAAGCGAAGATTGGCTAAGGACGAGGTGACGATGCACGTGGGAAATGGTTCCAAAGTTGATGTGATCGCGGTCGGCACGCTACCTCTACATCTACCTTCGGGATTAGTATTAGACCTAAATAATTGTTATTTGGTGCCAGCATTGAGCATAAACATTATATCTGGATCTTGTTTGATGTGAGACGGTTATTCATTTAAATCAGAGAATAATGGTTGTTCTATTTATATGAGTAATATCTTTTTTGGTCATGCACCCGTGAAGAGTGGTCTATTCTTATTGAATCTCGATAGTAGTGACACACATATTCATAATGTTGATGCCAAAAGATGCAGAGTTGATAATGATAGTGCAACTTATTTGTGGCACTGACGTTTAGGTCATATCGGTGTAAAGCGGATGAAGAAACTCCATACCGATGGACTTTTGGAACCACTTGATTATGAATCACTTGGTACTTGCGAATCGTGCCTCATGGGCAAGATGACTAAAACGCCGTTCTACGGAACTATGGAGAGAGCAACAGATTTGTTGGCAATCATACATACAGATGTATGTGGTCCCATGAACGTTGAGGCTCGTGGTGGATATCGTTATTTTCTCACCTTCACAGATGATTTAAGCAGATATGGGTATATCTACTTAATGAAGCATAAGTCTGAAACATTTGAAAAGTTCAAAGAATTTCAGTGTGAAGTTGAAAATCATCATAACAAGAAAATAAAGTTTCTACAATCTGATCGTGGAGGAGAATATTTGAGTTACGAGTTTGGTCTACATTTGAAACAATGCGGAATAGTTTCGCAACTCACGCCACCCGGAACACCATAGCGTAATGGTGTGTCCGAACGTCGTAATCGTACTTTACTAGACATGGTGCGATCTATGATGTCTCTTACAGATTTACCGTTATCGTTTTGGGGTTATGCTTTAGAGACGGCCACATTCACGTTAAATAGGGCACCATTGAAATCCGTTGAGACGACGCCTTATGAACTGTGGTTTGGTAAGAAACCAAAGTTGTCGTTTCTGAAAGTTTGGGGCTGCGATGCTTATGTGAAAAAGCTTCAACCTGATAAGCTCGAACCAAAATCGTAGAAATGTGTCTTCATAGGATACCCAAAAGAGACTATTGGGTACAGCTTCTATCATAGATCCGAAGGCAAGACTTTTGTTGCTAAATTCGGAGTTTTTCTAGAGAAGGGGTTTCTCTCGAAAGAAGTGAGTGGGAGGAAAGTAGAACTTGATGAGGTAACTGTACATGCTCCCTTATTGGAAAGTAGTTCATCACAGAAAACGGTTTCTGCGACACCTACACCAATTAGTGAGGAAGTTAATGATGATGATCATGAAGCTCTAGATCAAGTTGTTACTGAACCTCGTAGGTCAACCAGAGTAAGATCCGCACCAGAGTGGTACGGTAATCCTGTTCTGGAAGTTATGCTACTAGACCATGACGAACCTACGAACTATGAAGAAGCGATGGTGAGCCCAGATTCCGCAAAATGGCTTGAGGCCATGAAATCTGAGATGGGATCCATGTATGAGAACAAAGTGTGGACTTTGGTTGACTTACCCGTTGGCCGGCAAGCAATTGAGAATAAATGGATCTTCAAGAAGAAGACTGACGCTGACGGTAATGTTACTGTCTATAAAGCTCGACTTGTTGCGAAATGTTTTCGACAAGTTCAAGGGATTGACTACGATGAGACCTTCTCACCCGTAGCGATGCTTAAGTCTGTTCGAATCATGTTAGCAATTGCCGCGTTTTATGATTATGAAATATGGCAGATGGATGTCAAAACTGCATTCTTGAATGGATTTCTGGAAGAAGATTTGTATATGATGCAAGCGGAAGGTTTTGTCGATCCAAAGGGAGCTAACAAAGTGTGCAAGCTCCAGCGATCCATTTATGGACTAGTGCAAGCCTCTCGGACTTGGAATAAAGGCTTTGATAGTGTGATCAAAGCATTTGGTTTTATATAGACTTTTGGAGAAGCCTGTATTTACAAGAAAGTGAGTGGGAGCTCTGTAGCATTTCTGATATTATATGTGGATGACATATTACTGATTGGAAATGATATAGAATTTATGGATAGCATAAAGGGATACTTGAATAAGAGTTTTTCAATGAAAGACCTCGGTGAAGCTGCTTACATATTGGGCTTTAAGATCTATAGAGATAGATCAAGACGCTTAATTGGACTTTCACAAAGCACATACCTTGACAAAGTTTTGAAGAAGTTCAAAATTGATCAAGCAAAGAAAGGGTTCTTGCATGTATTACAAGGTGTGAAGTTGAGTAAGACTCAATGCCCGACCACTGCAGAAGATAGAGAGAAAATGAAAGATGTTCCCTATGCTTCGGCCATAGGCTCTATCATGTATGAAATGCTGTGTACCAGACCTGATGTGTGCCTTGCTATAAGTCTAGCAGGGAGGTACCAAAGTAATCCAGGAGTGGATCACTGGACAGCGGTCAAGAACATCCTGAAATACCTGAAAAGGACTAAGGATATGTTTCTCATTTATGGAGGTGACAAAGAGCTCATCGTAAACGGTTACGTTGATGCAAGCTTTGACACTGATCGGACGATTCGAAATTGCAAACCGGATACGTGTTTACATTGAACGGTACAGCTGTCAGTTGGTGCAGTTCTAAACAAAGCGTCGTGGCGGGATCTACATGTGAAGTGGAGTACATAGCTGCTTCGGAAGCAGCAAATGAAGGAGTCTGGATGAAGGAGTTCATATCCGATCTAGGGTAGGGGGTCCCGAACTGTGCGTCTAGGCCGGATGGTAACAGGAGATAGGGGACATGTTGGGGATATTATTACTGGGCATAAACCGGCCTACCTGGGCCGGATTAACTCCATCAGTAGTTCAAAGGTGCTAAAGCCCAAAGAGGCAGATAAAGGCCGAGGGCCCGTAGTCGGTTTACAACCTGTAGCCATACATCAGCTTTGTGCATATACTTGTAATATAAGTTAGGAACAAGGAGAGACCAACCCGGATACGAGTATGAACCGGTGTTGGGACTCTCTAAACAGGCAGGCGTCACCCATGTATATAAGGGGACGACCCGGCGGCGGTTCAAGAACAACAGACAACAACTCGAGACATAGGCGAAGCTTGTTTGCTCCCTAGTCATCGAAACCCCATCAATTCCATCACAACTAGACGTAGGCTTTACCTTCCTCGAAGGGGCCGAACTAGTATAAACTCTCTTGTGTCTTTGTGTCCGCTTTAACCCCTTCAAGCTAACCCGTCGCGATGGCTCCACGACTAAGTCCTTTCTCTAGGAGATCTGCCGTGACAAACCCACGACAGTTGGCACCCACCGTGGGGCTATCGCACGATGGTTTCCGGTTCTTGGAGGGCCGCTTTGAAGGACTCAAGGGCTACGCTGTAGGCCGGATGACTAAAAGTCGTCGCGGCAAACTCTACATCGACGATGCAGGATGGGGCCCCGAGGCCGGCTCAATTGAGTATTGGTACCGGGTCCCCTTTGGTAGCATTCACGTTCTCATTGGCAAGATCGGTGAACCGGGCCCTGAGCCGGACATCTGCGCCGACCTCGTCGAGACGGCTCAGCGTGCGCGATCTGCCCGGGTTAAACCGGCCATGAAGCGTGCCTTCGTGGAATGATCCATGGAGGGAGTTATGAGGATGTATCGGAGCTTCGCGGGGCAACTATCGTTTGTTCCGGTGACGACTCTTCGACCGGAGAAGCCGAATCTCTTTATCAGCTACAAGATGGCCGGATTGAGAGCTGTTCCGATGGTGACAGTATTCCGGACCCCTCTGATCTGCCTAACCGGGTTGGAATATTTATGACCGGAACACAAGCAGCGCTTCACTCTTCGACAGCCGCGGCAGCGATCTCCGGTTCAGCAGCGGCAACGGCTGCCGGGGCAGGAGGCCCTATGCGCCCGCCGGCTCAGGTTCTATCAAAACTGTTTGATGCGTTGGCTGTGCTTATGGCAGAAGTTAATCCGCCAGATCAGGACGCTCACAACACGGAGATTGCAAAGGTAAAGGAACAAATCACCCAGGCCAAAACGGATCTGGCGGCTGAGGACACCAGGATGGCCGTAGAGCGGGCCGCTTTAGATGCACAGTCCTACAGGCTTATGTTGGACCAGAGCGCGTCGCATGAAGTCATGAGGAGGAAGCACCGATCCCGCTTACCTCCGGTTTTCTAGGCCAAGGACCTTTTCAACACTCCAGGACCAAGAGCCAACAATCCGCTGGAGGGGAACCAGGCAGAAGCCCTTGGGACCGGTGCGCCGGTTCAGCCCCGTCAGATGGACCCGCCTCGTCAAAACACCGTTATACCTCGGGATGCTTTAAAACCTCCGGGTCACTACTCCAACCCAATGGACAATCTTGTTGCCGCTGCTGCACGACTGGAGGCCATTCCAGTTGAAGGTGACTCGCCGCAAGCAGTAGAGACGCGACAGGTCAAGGAACTTCTGAGGACAGCTTTGAACCAACAGGACGCGTACTCGTACAGCCACGACCGAATCCACTCGACCCCCCGTCCAAGCCGGAGCTATAGCAGACATATGGATGAACCAGCAGTGTCGAGTAATGAACGATGTGGAGCACCCCGTGGTAACAACCCGACGGGTAGTGCTGATGACGCTCAGGAAGTGGTGAACCGGGCCCGAGCGCGTAGGGAGGCCGAGTTAGCCGCACAGCATCAGGCTCGGCAGCTCACGCCGGTTCGTCCAACCATTTTCGATCGAGCCTGGTGTTACTTCTAGTTCTTCGGGGGTGCCTTGCCTCGTCCCCGCTTTACGCAACGTGCGTTTGCCCAAGGATTTCAAAGGCCCATGCAAGGTACCAAATTATACGGCAGATCAACCACCAGAGACATGGGTAGAGAGCTATGAGATGGCCATGGAGATGCTTGATGTGGATGACATGGCGTGTGCGAAATACTTCACCATGATGCTTGAAGGAACGGCCCGTACTTGGCTAAAAATCTTGCTCGCTAATTCTATCAGCTCGTGGGCCCAATTACGAGCCCGGTTTATCAACAATTTCAAGGATACCTATAAACAGCCTATGTCGATAGTGGACTTAGCTGCATGCGTCCAGGAGGAAGGAGAGCCACCTACTCATTGGGTGCGCCGGGTTTCACAAGTGTTGCACTCCTTAGACCGCATCAACGCTGACACCGCAGTATTAACCCTAGAAGGCAACTGCCGGTTTGGGCCCCTGAAGTTGAAATTGGGACGGATGAAGCGTCATTGCACCGACATGGGAACCCTCATGGCCGCTTTGGTAAAATATGCTGATTCTGATAGTACCAAGGATCCCGAGTCTGATGATGACAAGACAGGGAAGGGGAAGAAGAACAGCAGCTCCAAAGGTCAGCAGCATCACTGGGTAGGCAATGGCGGAGGAGGCAAGCGTAAAGCGAATGGCAACATGGATTTTGTGGCTAATACCAACGTACAGGACAATGGCCAGTGGCGCAAGGGCAGGCAGAAAAATCGTAGTGGAGCGTCCACCCCAACCCAAACCGCCTGAACTATTTGCTAAACCAGCCCTGTCCAAAACATGGGACGAAGGAGGAGCCAGCAAACCACCTTTGGAAGGATTGTTTTATTATGCAGGAGTTCAAGAATTCTAATAATTTCCGGTATGATCACGAATCTGGCGGCGGCTCAGGATCCGGGCCGGGTTACGGTGGAGGAAGTTCCGGTTCAGGATTTAATGGTAATCCGGGCGGGCATAATGGTCAAAATAGTCAGAACAACCAGGGTGGTTACAACCAACAGCAGCAACAGTCAGGTTACCAAATCAACCCAAAGCAGTTGAGTAGTGGGCAGTACCATGTCTTCACCACTAGCTTGGACAAGAGAGACCGGAAGGTTCAGAGGCGGGCAGTCAACTCTGTTGAACCGGCCACACCTCGTTATCTACGTTGGTCTGAACAGCCAATCATATGGAGCAGAGAGGATCACCCACTCCAGGTCGATAATCCGGGTCAGTTGGCTCTGGTGGTGGCGCCTCAGGTGGGAGGTTACAATTTCACCAAGGTGCTCATGGATGGAGGGAGCAGCATTAACATCCTATACTATGAGACCTTCCGTCGTATGGGACTAACAGATAAGAATCTCAAACCGTCCAATATAGTATTCCACAGTGTAGTGCCTGGCAGATCAGCATATCCCGTTGGTAAGATAGCTCTTGAAGTGGCCTTTGGGGATGATCATGATTCCAGGTCGGAGACATTAACGTTTGAAGTGGTGAAAATCCAAAGTCCATATCATGCCCTGTTTGGGCGTCTGGCATACGCCAAGTTTATGGCTCGGCCCTGTTATGTGTATTTGCATCTCAAGATGACGGGTCACAAGGGGACAATAACGGTTCACGGAAGCTGCAAAATCGCTTTGGAATGCGAGGAAGGAGATGCGGCTTATGCAGAGTCGGTTTGTGCCACCGAGGAGTTGAAATACTATAAAGACAATGTTGATCCGGCGGACATGACTCCGTTGAAGAAGCCAACTACGGAGCATGATCCGGCCCTGAAGTTCAAATCGGCAGCAGAAACTAAGCTCGTTGACTTCGTACCTGGTGATTCGTCCAAGCAGTTCAACATCAGTGCCAACTTGGATCCAAAATAGGAAAGCGCGCTCATCGAGTTCATCCGTGAGAATTGGGACATTTTTGCATGGAAACCCTCTGACATGCCAGGTGTACCGAGGCAACTCGCTGAGCACACACTTAATGTGGATCCTAAATATAAACCAGTGAAACAGTTCCTCCGCCGGTTTAATGAAGAAAGACGCAAGGCAATTGGAGAAGAGGTAGCCAGGCTCTTAGCAGCTAGCTTTATTATTGAAGTTTTTCACCCTGAGTGGCTTGTCAATCCGGTGCTGGTCCTTAAGAAAAACGGCACCTGGCGCATGTGTGTAGATTACACAGATCTTAATAAGGCTTGTCCAGCAGATCCTTTTTCCCTCCCCCGTATTGATCAAATCATTGATGCTACGGCGGGTTGTGAGCGTTTAAGTTTTTTGGACGCATATTCTGGCTATCATCAGATCAAGATGGCAGTTAAGGACCAGGAGAAGACGGCATTCATAACTCCCTTTGGAGCCTTCTGCTATGTGTCTATGCCTTTTGGGCTCAAAAGTGCCCAGGCAACTTATCAACGGTGTGTACAAAATTGTCTTCACAAGCAGATTGGCCGTAATGTACATGCTTACGTGGATGATATCGTAGTTAAATCCAGGGAGGAGGAGACTCTGATTGACGATTTGAAGGAAACCTTTGATAACCTAAGGACGTACAAGATGATGCTCAATCCGGACAAGTGTGTCTTTGGTGTACCGGCGGGCAAGTTATTGGGTTTTCTGGTGTCCAACAGGGGAATTGAGGCTAATCCGGAGAAGATCACAGCCATCACCTCCCTGGCTAAACCGAAGTGTATCAATGATGTTCAACGCCTAGCAGGCCGGATTGCCGCGTTAAGCCGGTTTATCAGCCGCCTTGGGGAGAAGGCGATCCCTTTATATCAGATGTTAAAAAAGACGGATCAGTTCATCTGGAGTTCTGCTGCGGATGAAGCATTTGAGGACATAAAGCGGCAATTGGCCAATCCGCCTGTGCTCGCCGCTCCCATGGACAAGGAGCCGTTACTGCTATATGTTGCTGCTAATGCTCGTGCGGTCAGCGTGGCTATTGTGGTGGAGCGAAAGGAGACACGTAAGGAGCATACGGTTCAACGTCCGGTCTATTATATCAGCGAGGTACTCACTGAGTTCAAGCAAAGGTATCCGCATTGGCAGAAGCTGGTGTACGGAGTTTTTATGGCAAGCCGGAAGCTTAAGCAATACTTCCAAGGGCACCCAATTACAGTGGTCAGTTCTGCTCCTTTGGGGGATATCATCCAGAACCGGGAAGCAACTGGCCGGATTGCAAAGTTTGCTATAGAGCTGGGACCGTACGGTTTGAAGTATGTGCCCCGAACAGCGGTTAAGTCTCAAGCACTTATTGATTTCATCAATGATTGGACGGAAATGCAAGCACCTGAAGAAAAACTGGATCATACGTATTGGACCATCCATTTTGACGGATCCAGGCAGTTAGAAGGCTCGGGGGCTGGAGTCGTATTAACTTCCCCACGAGGTGATAAGTTTTGTTATGTTCTCCGTTTAATGTTCCCTTGTACTAACAATGCAGCTGAGTATGAAGCCTTGCTCCATGGTCTCCGGATGGCTAAAGAGATGAATCTAAGTCGAGTTAAGTGCTTCGGTGACTCGGACCTTGTGGCTCAGCAAGTGTCTAGCAGTTGGGATTCCAAGGACCCACTCATGGCAGCATATCATCGGGAGGTGGATATTGTTGCAGGTTATTTCCGACGCTATCAGGTGGACCACGTGGACCAGCGGAAAAAGAAGCGGCGGACGCTTTAAGCCGGCTGGGCTCTCAGCACAAACCGGTCCCGCCCAATGTTTTTCTGGATGTGCTGCACAATCCGTCGGTGAAGATCCCTGGTGAAGAGGATTTGGCTATTCCTGATCCGGAGGCTCAATTGGTGGCAGTTCTTCATGTTATTCCGGATTGGATGCTTCCTTACCTGGCATACAAGAACCGGGGCGAGTTGCCAGAAGATGAGATTCTGGCCCGGCAGATAATCCGGCGATCCAAGTCCATGGCTATCATCAACGGTGAGTTGCATCATTGCAGTGTGTCAGGAGCTTTTCAACGTTGCGTGTCTCCTGAAGAAGGCCGTGAAATTTTGCATGAGATCCACAAAGGAGATTGTGGTCACCACGCCGGTTCAAAGTCTCTGGTGGCTAAAGCGTTTCGCCATGGTTTCTATTGGTTAACTGCTCATGCTGATGCGAAGGATCTGGTCAGACGATCTAATGGTTGCCAAAGGTTTTCATCACGTGCTCATGTACCGGCTCAAGAATTGAGGATTCCAATTACTTGGCCCTTTGCGACTTGGGGGCTGGATATGGTTGGGCCTTTCAAAAGGTCCAAAGATAAGAAGACCCACCTCCTCGTGGCGGTGGACAAGTTTACAAAGTGGGTGGAGGCAGAAACTGTTAGCAAATGTGATGCGGCCATGGCGGTTCAGTTCATCAAAAAGGTGCTATGAAGGAGTTCTGCGAACGGGAGCACATCCGGCTCAAGGTTTCATCGGTGGCACATCCACAGTCCAATGGTCAAGCAGAAAGAGCTAATCAAGAGATCTTGAGAGGCATCAATCCCTGGCTCATGGTTCCTTTGCAGAGAACGCCGGGTTGTTGGGTAGAAGAATTACCATCTGTGTTATGGAGCATCAATACAACACCCAGCAGATCAACAGGATACACACAGTTCTTCATGGTTTATGGAGCGGAGGCGGTTCTCCCTAGTGATATCCGTCATGATTCACCTCGTGTCATGGCTTATATTGAAGCGGACAACGAGACAGCACGGCAAGATGCCTTGGACCGGTTGGATGAAGAGCGTGACATCGCAGCCGCCCGATCGGCGATTTACCATCAGGATCTTCGTCGTTATCATAGTCGCCGAGTCAGAACCAGAGCCTTTCAGGAAGGAGATTTGGTGCTTCGGCTCATCCAAGATCAGACTGGTATGCATAAGCTATCCCCACCTTGGGAGGGGCCTTTCGTGGTCAGCAAGAATCTGCACAAAGGGTCGTACTATCTGATTGATATTCGAGAGCATAAGGACTCACGTACATCAGAGGAGGAGACTAGCAGGCCATGGAATATAGCTCATCTACGGCCTTACTATACCTGAGCCATTGGCCATACTTATGTACATATTATGACAATGTATATATTATGATAATAAACCGGAACCTCAGCTAAAGCGGGGTATCTGTTCTTTTACATCATGTGAGGTTACACGGAGTTGCTGTAAAGCGGCCTCCGGTTTACCCCTTGAGTTCGCTTTGCTAAAAAGCATCGTGTTATATCACTTGGAGGATTGGTCGTGTCTGAACCAATACCATGCCTCTTGATAGGCCAAAGCCACCAGATCACTTGGGGACTTGGTCATGTCTGAACCAGTCACGCCTCTTGATCGGCCTAAGGCCACAGAATCACTTGGGGGCTTGGTCGAACCCGAACCATGACCATGCCCTTTGGTCGGCATAAATGCCACAAGAATCACTTGGGGACCTGGCTAACTAGAACCATAGTTACACCTAACGGGAGCTTGGTCGTGTTTGACCATGGTTACGCCATTTGATCACCTTAAATAAATCTTTTTTGGCAAACGTTTTTGTCGTTGCTTTTGCTTCATACTTTTCTTTGAAGGGGGGTTTTTGCTTTTTATTGTGTTCTTTAAACCAGCAAAGTTTTTTAACCAATCAATTGATGGAACACAGTTCACGTCAATCCGGAGACTATTTGCCCAGTTTGATCCTTGTTGTTAACATCCTCTTACGGAGTAACACAGTGTTTATCACAACCCGGCACGGTTTTATTATAAACCGGCACAATATGGAAGGAATTATCAGTACTCAAATTTTGGGTTATCACCCTTACTACAAAAAGTTGGTAAAACCAACGATGTGATTCAATGTCACAGGTATGATATATTTCATATTTGATTATACATATATACAGGAGTCGTTATTTCCTCCAACAGTGTGGGTTTACAAAACTCCGCTTCAAGGTTGGCCACGCCAACTTCACACTCAACGGTGGCAGGTATTATGTATCGCAAATTTTTTTGATCATATATACTTAAATTTTTTGTTTTGGATGTTTTGACTTTATACGTACAGACATCATATTCCGCCTGACGGTACAACCGCGGTGGCACTTAACGAATTTCTTATTTCAGAAAGTATTTTGGAAAGTTCATTACCACAGGAAGAACACGTTATGCACGAAGGCATATCAACGTCAAAGGTATCAGCTAGCCTATTACAAGGCAACATGGCGCCCATAATAACATAATTGTTTTTCACAAAGGAGAGACAGTTTTAAAACCGGCTTCCGGTTTAAGATTGGCCACCAGCCTGGCCTGATGGTTGTGGGTGATCCTGCGCCGCTTCAGCTTCCGTTTCTCTACCAAGTGGCTGGAAATCCACAGTTGTCCAGTCGATTCCCATTAATGCTTGAAAAACAGCTTCGTCGTGGATTAGCGAAGACGGATCAATATCGGGAGCGTAAGTATGCTTACGGATTGGAGGGATCAGGTTTTCCGATTCATGGATTGGTGCAGCTATTCGCTTGTTCTGGCTGTCATATTTGGCTTGATAATGAGACAAATCTGCCTCCTCAGCTAGTTGACAAGCTAGCGGACGTACCTCCCGGTTTATGGCTCGCAAATCCGCTTCACCCAATTCTGACCCGTCTTCCTTCAAGCTGGGATAACCCTGAGCCGCTTCAATAGGATCAAAATCTGGCACCCAGGCTTTTGCCCGGATTAAAGCATTGATTGCACCGGATCGAGCAGCAGATTTCTTCAGCTCTTCAACCCGGGCAGGAAGCACTGACAGTTTCATCAGAGTATCTTGAATCAAATTGGGCGCCGGTTTGTTATGAGATGCGGTGCAGATGATCCACTGGGCACCAGTGTACAATTTTTCAACTAAGGTATAGGCGGCTTTCAGTTTCCTCCGCACATCTGACCCCAAGTGACCAATGCGTGTCCCTGAAATACCATAAAGGATTAATAAACTGGTGACCCTGTAAAGAAGGTAGAACCAATTCAGAAGGCAAGATGGCTTACCAAATATAGCAGTGGTCATGGCATGAACGTGTCGCTTTATGCTGGTCAGTTCATCTGTCACTGGTTTTAAAGCACCCTCGGCACCCTCTGCTCGTTTGGTCAAAGCGGACTTTTCAGTGGCCCAATCCGCCCGTTTCTTCTTGAAGTTCTCCTTAAGTTGTTCCATGGCGCTTAAGGCACTGGCCAATTCCTCTTTTGCTTTGGAGGTTTCAGCTTGTTGGGTTTTCAAGTTTTCTTGAAGATCGACGACTTGGTTTTCTTTCGCGTTCAGCTCCGCCTGCAGGCAGACAGATATATGTTTCAACAAATCGGTAGAAGGATTCAAGTGCCAACCACATAACAAGTTATGTGCTTAACACTTGGGGGCTAATGCATATTCGATCTTCATCTTTCAATGGTTTACAAAGTCCCAAGCTCAATACAAGTATTCAACTTGGCACTTGGGGGCTAATGCATATTCGATCTTCATCTTTCAATTGTTTACAAAGTCCCAAGCTCAATACAAGTATTCAACTTGGCACTTGGGGGCTAATGGCTATTTGATCATATGTATTCTGATGCGGCAGTTTCATTTACTTAAAGTACCAGTTTAACTACGCTAAGTTGAACCGGCCCTTGGGGACTACATCAGCAAATTTCAAAGCATCAAGATTCATATTATTAAGTCCCGGTTTGAAAGAATATTTCAAATTGGCCCTTAGGGCTAGGAGAGTTAACAAGAATGAAAGCATACAAGCAAGAAGGAGCATATGGAAGTTACCTCATATTTATCCTTCACAGTCACGGCTGGTATACAGCCGGTTCAGATAGCCAGAACGGATATCTCGGGCGTTCAGAGCAGCGTAAGCTGTCAGATCAGCATTCCACTTGCCTTTGCCAAAAGTAGCTAATTCCTCCTTGGCAGAATGTTTGGATAAAGCGACAGGGTTGCTTGGCTCAGTATGGCCAGTGCCAGTAATGACAACTTCATCATCATTCGTACCGCCGGTTTGCACTGGAGCTGTTGGCTTGTCAGTAGGTTTCGCGAGACCGGTGGAGCTTTCAACCCGGAGGGAACCTGTGGGCTGATGGATAGGACCTGAGGTATCAGTAGGTCTTTCCTCAGCAGTAAGATCATCATCTGGCTACGGTGGATCATTGGGAATATCCTCAGGAATAGCCGCTTCAAGATTGGGTGTTGTGCCTGGTTCAAGAATGACATCTTCTTCGGCCGCTTTATCCAGGCGGGCCTTCTTGCTCGGCCTAGGTTTGGCCCTGAGAAAAATAACAAAATTAAATACAGCATATGTTCTAAGGCAATATACTGCAAACATCACAATAAATATAGCTTACCCAAGCACCATTTTGAGCGGTGGGAGCTGAGTAGCCGACGACTCGTCAGAAGATGAATGGGAAATAGCCTGATAATCGGAGTCAGATGGATTAAGAGGTTGACGAAAGCAGCCTGCTTTAGGACAAGTACTGACAATCGAATTAGAGACCTCGGAATGACGTTTCCGAACCGGACTGTTCGGTAAATCGGCAGAGGTAACTACCTGGCCGCTGTGCCGGGTGGTGCGGCGAGCTTCGTGTTGTTGAGTCTTCATAAGAAGTTTAGGATCCAAATAAGCAAGAGGATGAGAAAATTTAACTTTCCGGTTTGCCTGAAGGATTTTTTGTGAAGGCAAAGTTTCTGAATCGGAAGAGAGAATAATTACCTCTGCAACATCCGCATGGCTGGCTTCGGTATCATCCTGACAAATATCATCATCAATAAGATGCATGAAAAATAAACCAAGTGAGTCAAGCTCTACCTCAAAGTCCGGATTATCCACCTCGTCATCAGGGGCCGGATTAGAAGATGCAGTGGTTCTTTTCCAGTGGGCAGTCTTCTTCACAGCTTTAGTTTTTTGTCGGGTTGCTCTTTCCGGTTTATCTGTTTTCTCTGGTTTCTCCTGCGGCAGCTTATTGCTCCAAAACGGATCATCACCCTGATTATGCAGACACTGATATTAGAAACAATGGCCAGACATGTCGATAACAGATTCAACAAAGAGAAAAATCCAAGTCTTACAGTTGGCGGTTTGTTGGTGGCGCAGAAGGGAAGCAGGCCGGTTCTAGCACACATGTGCTCCGGTTCATTCAGTATCTTACGCACAGCCTCCGTGATTTCTTCACCGGACAGCTGTAGTCTTGAATGTCGCAGTGGGTCATCCACACTATCAGTATATTCGCACATCAAACCGGAGCGCTGACTAAGGGGCAGTATGCTCCATGATATCCAACAGCGAGCAAGGTCAACCCCTGTTAAACCGTTGGCCATAAAGGCTCTGAGCTTTGACAGCTGGGGGCATATTTGCTTCTCTCCTGGGCAGTCAATCGTTGAGGAAAAGGATGGGTATTGCTGAGCCGCTCCGGACGAAAACCAGGCAAGGGATTCTCACAAGCAGGGGAGGTGTCTTTGTAGTAGAACCATGTCTGATTCCACTCCTTGGGGTGACTGTGCAGCTTGGCGTGAGGGTATGTGACCTCTTTCCTTTTTTGAATTGCCATGCCACCCAACTCCGTATTAGAGCCATCAGTAAACTCAGTACGGCGGTTTAGATGGAAAAGATCTCTGAATAATTCCACTGTGGGCTCCTCTTGAAAGAACACCTCACAGAGCACTTGGAAGTGGCACATATTTGTAACAGAGTTGGGGCCAGTGTCTTGCGGATGGAGTTGGAAATCAGCTAGAACATCCCGGTAAAATTTAGAACCGGGCGGTTTAAAACCCCGGGCTAAGTGGTCTACGAAGACAACAACCTCTCCTTCTCGAGGTGTGGGGGGCATTCTTTGCCAGGAGCCCTCCAATGGATGGTGTCTTTGCTGCCCAAGGCGCCAATCAGGACTAAATCGTCCAGTTGATCCTCTGTGATGCGAGAAGGGACCCAGTTGCACTCATACACTTGCTTGGCCATGATGAAATCTACAAGGTACATTGATATGTGCAACGTTAAACCAGAAGCAGATCTATCTAAATCAGAGTTTTATGAAGCAACAACATATGGCGGTTCAACAAGGGGACTAATGGCATATACCGGTTTGGAAAATTTTCTATCAGGTTAAAACGCCTGATCTAAACATTGAAGCAATTGAGATTGCGGATGGTTAAGTATGCAGAAACAGGTTTCACAAGGTCTTGTTACGGCGTTGGATCTGAAGCAAGTTCAGAAAATAAGAAAAATAGTCGAAGATCAAAGCAGAACAGTATTGAATCAATGGGCAGAAGTATATGTGAGATCTACGGTTTTGGGCAGGAAACTAACGGCGGATACTAAAAGTTACCGCTACACAAAGCAAGGGTTCACATGTGCATCCAGGAGCTTGTACATGAGTATGAACAAGTTATGAACACCGCAATAACACGAAGCCCTAGATCAGATCTATGTTGAGAAGAACAGAAGACCTACCAGAGCTGAGGAAAACGCGGAAGGTCGTCGCGGCTTTCTGGCGCGTTCAAGTTGATGCAGCGGCCAAGGGTGATGCAGAAGATGACGGCGGTGGCGGAGCTCTGAGACTGGCGACGCGAGGAAGACGAAGAGGAAGGGCATGAAGGGAAGAAAAGAAATGACCCTTCGGGCCTATTTATAAGGCAAAGGACATGTGTCAGGCGCGGGAATCAAGGGACCGCAGATTTTGGAAGTAGGGCGGTCACCTCGGTCATTGCGAATCTATTAAACAAGAATATATCATGGATGTTTTCTTTATGACAGATGATGTCACGCTGGTTTACAGCAAACAGAGAAGATGACGTCACGGCGGTTCAACAACTACAAGAAGATGTTGAAGACGAAGATTTTTGCTAAGGATTGACATGAACCAGCCTACCTGGGCCGGATTAACTCCATCAGTAGTTCAAAGGTGTTAAAGCCCAAAGAGGCAGATAAAGGCCCAGGGCCCGTGGTCGGTTTACAACCTGTAGCCATACATCAGCTTTGTGCATATACTTGTAATATAAGTTAGGAACAAGGAGAGACCAACCTGGATACGAGTATGAACCGGTGTTGGGACTCTCTGAACCGGCAGGCGTCACCCATGTATATAAGGGGACGACCCGGCGGCGGTTCAAGAACAACAGACAACAACTCGAGACATAGGCGAAGCTTGTTTGCTCCCTAGTCATCGAAACCCCATCAATTCCATCACAACTAGACGTAGGCTTTACCTTCCTTGAAGGGGCCGAACTAGTATAAACTCTCTTGCGTCTTTGTGTCTGCTTTAACCCCTTCAAGCTAACCCGTCGCGATGGCTCCACGACTAAGTCCTTTCTCTAGGACATCTGCCATGACAAACCCACGACAGGACACTTTGTTTTACCCAGGTTCGGGCCCTCTCGATGGAGGTAATACCCTACTCCTGCTTGATTAATATTGATGATATGGGTAGTACAAGAGTAGATCTACCACGAGATCAAGGAGGCTAAACCCTAGAAGCTAGCCTATGGTATGATTGTTGTGTATGGAGTTGATTGCCTACGGACTACAACCCTCCGGTTTATATAGACACCGGATAGGGTTAGGGTTACACAGAGTCGGTTACAATGGTAGGAGATCTTGAATATCCGCATCGCCAAGCTTGCCTTCCACGCCAAGGAAAGTCCCATCTGGACATGGGACGAAGTCTTCAATCTTGTATCTTCATAGTCCAGGAGTCCGGCCGAAGGTATAGTCCGGCTACCCGAACACCCCCTAATCCAGGACTCCCTCAGTAGCCCCTGAACCAGGCTTCAATGACGACGAGTCCGGCGCGCAAGTTGTCTTCGGCATTGCAAGGCGGGTTCCTCCTCCAAGTCCTTCATAGAAGATTTGTAAACACCAAGAGTAGTGTCCGGTTCTGCAAAATAAGTTTCCACATATTGCCATAGAGAGAATAATATTAACACAAATCAAATCTGCTGACGTATTCTGCAGTGCGCCATCACACTACAGCCAAGTCCTTTACTCGAATCGTTTTTACTTTTCCACCTCAGCATGTTTTGCGAGGTGGTTTCCTTGGCACGTCTTGTCAAAGCAGAGATCGTGTGCCCTTTTTACGGGTTTCTCATCAATACGGACGTGGGTAACCCAATCATGCCCGTTAGCATGTTTTCTCGATTAAAGGCGAGTCCCAAACGGTTACGGGGAGGGCTCCTGGTATTCAACCACTTATAAAGAGACCAAGGCCTTACTCCTTTTTTCCAATCTCAAACGAGTTCGCCCATCGCCTTGAGTTCCAACACCCCAGGCTCCAGATTCCAGGCGCTTCGGATCTTCGACAATGTCCGGTTCCGACCTTCAAGGCTGATGGATGCCCTCCTCTGTCACGGAGGAGGACGTGCTAAAGTTGAGAGAGGCTAAGTTCTTGACCACCGAAATTCCGCATAGGTTGCCTGCTCAAGGGCAGGCTATTCCCAGTCCCCAGCCCGGTGAGAGCGTAGTGTTCATGTCTCACTTCCTTCGGGGGTTAGGCTTCCCGATGGATCCCGTCGTGAGGGGGCTGCTGTTTTACTACGGGCTGGAATTTCATGACTTAGCTCCAGAGTCCATCCTCCACATTTCCTCATTCATCGTTGTGTGTGAAGCGTTCCTCCGTTTTACTCCTCACTTTGGATTATGGCTCAAGACTTTTGGATTGGAGCCGAAGATGATCGAGGGGCGGCACGCAGAGTGTGAAGGCGCTGTCATAAGTAAGAATGCTGATGCTCCATGGCCTGAGGGCTCCTTTCAAGAAGAGCTCGGCTTGTGGCAACGAGAATAGTTTTATATCACCGCTCCCAGGAGCGCCAAGTGGGCGGCGCCTCCTGCCTTTTGCTTGGGTCCCCCATCACGACTAGCGTCATGGGTCAACAAAGGATTAGATTGGGGTTTGGCCAAAGACGTGCCCCTGTTACAGGGCCGAATTAAGGATCTCTTGGAAGGAGACCTCAGTTTGGTCAAGGTGACGCAGGTCATGCTGATTCGCCGAATATTGCCCGGCAAACGTCGCCCCCTTCGCCTGTGGGAGTTTAATCCAGAGGGACCGCGAGCTCTCCAGAATTTTATGGGCGCAACGCCCGCAGAGATGTATAGAATGTTCTTCGGATCACAAGAGATGTGTCCGGATTTAACCGAGGACGCAGGCCTAAGATGCCATCACCCGGATACTCAAGTAAGCAACCCTGTGCCCGGACCTTCTATCCGTATAATTGTCATAAACTTGCCCCTAAAAGAGTCGTCCTTTTAAACAGGAGTGGATAGCGAAGGCGAAGCTGATCAGGTGTCCGGCTCCCCTTCCTGAAACCAGGCCGGATCCCGTGTTGGTCAGGATGCTGGAGATAATGCCTTTGGAGGGGGAGGACAAGGAAGCTATGGCCTCCTTGAAGGAGGCTGTTCCGAAGGGAGGAACCGACAATTCCTCTCCTAAGGGGAAGAAGAGAGCCGCCTCTGATGACCCGGAAACCATGGCCTCAAAACGGGGGAGAAAATCCTCGTCAGAGGGTCCGACGCCAGGGAGTTCCTTGGCCGGACTACGCCCTCAAGGGGATCAGCCCTCCAGCGAGCCGTAAGTGGAGAAAAGATTTTCCTTTTGATGGATGAGAGAAATCCTTGATTTTATATCTGAGAAGATTAACCGAAATTTTACCTTGTAGATTGGACCTCAGCCCTTCGCAGCAGAGCTCATCTTTGGGGGATCTTCTTCCTTAGATGATGGAGAGTGGAACGCCTCCCCCTGCCGTGCCGCCCAGCGAGGCGGGCGACCCTGAGGTATCGTCACAGAGGGTTTCTCCAAATCCGGCAGGGGCGGAAGATAGCTATGTGCCCCCCCCCCCCCCGAGGCTCTCCGTGTCCGGCCTTCGAAAGTGGCCATAGGACAAGTCCGGCACCTTCTGGTGCTCGGCCGGAGGAACTAAAGATTCTGTTGGGGCGAGCTTCTATCTCAGAAGAGCACCGTGCATTGATGGGCACGGTGATTGAAAGGATTTCATCCGCAGAAAGCGGATTGCATGAGGCCGTCAAAAGTTTACTGACGGGTTTTGAGGTACGTTAGATAATGTACACTTTTGTCAGTTGCGCATAAGTAAGATGCGCCCTGTGTAGATAGTAGCCCTGAGACTCTGCGCGGTGTCAAGAAATGACGGCACGCAGAGGATCATAATCCCAGGTCTAAGATGTCGCCTTTGAATGTAGGTGGCAAGGTGTCCGGAATCAAGCCGAACTGATGATGTGGCCAAACTAAAGTGGCAACTGGACATGGCAGATGCCGACATCGCGCTTGTCAACAAGCGGCTTGATGAGGCTCAAGGTATTTAATTCTTTGGGCGGCATTAGGTAAGAGGAGCTTCATGCCAGTGTCTTACAATGTGTGTGCTTGACGCAGATGGTACGGCCGCCGTGGAGAATCTTAGGGCAGAACTTGCCCGAGCTAAGGAGCAAGCCAGAAAAAGCAATGCGGCTACCGAGAAGGCCCTTGAAGAGTTGAGAGCCGAACAGGCTGCTCACTGCCGAAGCAAAGAAGAGATGGCCAAGATGGCTGAGAAGTTAAAGAGCGCTGCAGACCGTTGCAAACTTCTTGAGAAAGAAGACCGGGCGAGACAGACGGATTTAGAGAAGGCCGTTGCCGATTCCAAGGATGCTCGCTCTGCGATGAGAGCTGCGAAGGAGGAGCTGCGTCAGGCCGAACAGATTGCGGCTGGAAAGCCCTTTATGCTGCGGAGGAAGTTTTGTGATCCGAAGTTTGCTCCGTTGGACCGGATGTGGAGCGTGGAGGACACCTGTCTGGATTTGGCAGCAAGTGCTGCTGATGCGACCGAACACTTTCGAGATCTAAAAGATCGCGAAGTGGAAAAGCTTTTCTGGTCACAGTTCCACAATCCAGAGCGTCCACTGGCACTGGATGATCGCCTGGCTCAATGGGACGAGCTGAATAGATTGTCCGGACTCGCCATGAAGTACGTCATGGGTCATCTGTGGCCTGGGAGATCGGAGCCGAAGAGTTATTTCAGCTTGGTGCAGCAATTCCTTGACGCGGTGCCGCGTATTAATGCAATGAAGAGGTCAACATGCATAGAGGACGCAAGGATGGCTCTTGCCCGTGTTAAGACATACTGGGCAGAGATGGAGACCACCGTTATTGCGTCCCGAGATTCGGACAAAAGCCGAGTACCTTCCGAGCACTATTTTCAGGAAGTCCTTGAAGGCGCTCGTGTAATAGAGATGTAGTGCTTGAAAGATGCTATGTTATGATAGCATATGTAATTGAAAAGTAGTATTTTGATAAACTGTAGTGGCCTTTTTTATACTTGTACCTTCAAGTATGGTGAACACCTTCTATGCGGCCGTTTTAAGATATATATATATATATATATATATATATATATATAATATGTACAGAATCTGAAAGATGGCAGTCGTTGGCTTCAGCACCCATGCACATAGTGCGGGGGTGCTCGCAGAAGACGCATTTCCACACTTAACCCAATGTCTTGGTCCTACAAAGGAGGTGATAGCGCAGCGGGCCAGGCAACCGGACTATAATGCTGTAACATTTTCACTTAGCCATAGGTGTTTGACAATGAGACTCTTTAGGTAGCTCCTTGGTGGCAACTGCGCTCGTCCGAATTCGGGGCGCGTATGTGCCTGACCGGGAAGCGGCCCTTCGTTAAAGCGGAGGAATCCGATAGATTCCGATAGGTCATCGAGTGGCTGGCCAGTCTCACGCTACATCATGACAGTCAGTTTTTGGCTTTCTCTACTGAGGTGCTCGCCCTGGCCGAACCGGGGGCACAATCGCAGTAGTTCTCCTGGTGCTACCTTAGCCGATAGAGCGGAACGTAAGGTAGCCAAACTCAGGAGCCAGGCAACCCAACATTTGACCAAAGACATGATTCGGAGCTGATGCATATAATGCCAAAACTCGCGACTCCGGACACTCCCTAAGGTGTTCGATCTTTATGAGTGCGGGCGAAACAACACTCTTTATTAAAAAAAGAGCCCCTAGTGTCCAGGTACGCGCAAAAATTCTAACGTGGCCACATGCCAAGACGCCAGCCTCCTCCTTGGTTATATTAGAAAGAAAAAAACCAGGGGATGTGTAGCAACAAGAGAAAGTAAAAAAGGTTTACGCAGGGTCTTAATCTAAAAAGAATCCTTTAGGACGGGTCCCTACTGCAGGTCTGCGCCTGTGTCTCCGTTATGCCGTATCCTGGACGGGAACTGCACAACGTTCATCTGTAAAAGAGAGGAACTGAGTTGAAAACGGGTCATGCCGACAAAGTTTAGAATAAGCAAGTATAAAGTAAGATATATGATATTGAGCTTTATTGTCTCTTATTGTATATGCGTGGAGCCCCTAGTGTGGGGGTATATGGCTTCTAGGCCTGCATCAATGATGATTTTGCACCGAACTCGTCTATCCGCATTCGTGGTCTTGAATGACCTATTTTGAATTTTATTGGCCGGTGAGGCCATTTTGCTGTGGGGTTGTTAAAGCGGCCGCACAATCCTCCGCTTGGGGAGGCGCACTTTAGTGCTTCCCCTTCAAAGAGATGATGCCTCGTGGACCGGGCACCTTGAGCGTAAGAGATGCATAATACGGTATTGCGTTAAAGCGAGCGAAAGCTTCGCGTCCCAGTAGTGCTTGATAGCGACTTGAGAACGGGACGATATGGAAGGTCAGCTTTTCGTGGAGGAGGTTATCGGCAGAGCCGAATTTGACTGTGAGCCGGAGAAAACCTGTACAATGGGTGTCCGGACCAGGTATTACCCCTTGAAAGGAGGTTCTGCTGTGGTGGATTCTTGCTGGGTTTATCCCCATGTGCTGGATTGTATCCTGATATATCAGGTTCAATCCACTGCCGCCGCCCATAAGGACATTTGAAAACTGGAGTCCGCCAATTATTGGATCGAGTATCAAGGCAGTCCAGCCTACATTCTTGATATTCCTAGAATAATCTAGCTGATCAAAGATGATCGGTTTTGACAACCAGTGGCGGGACCCTTTGGGGCTGGGCCGTGTGGTGCGTACCTTTACGGGCGCCGCACGTTTTGTTATGTGAAGTGAGTTCACTGTTTTTACTTCTTGTGGGAAGTTCTTTTGTTTCCTGGTGCTCTGCTTTTGGGGTTCGTCCTCGTCTTCGCTTGGTGTGTCGAGCCCCTTGTGTTCGGCATTGATTCTGCCGGATTGTTTGAAAACCCAACAGTCTCTGTGGGTATGGTTAGCAGGCTTCCGGGGAGTACTGTGTATCTGACATATCCTGTCCAGGGTTTTATTTAGGTTGGATGGATCGTCCCTGTTATCCTGGGGGGCGATTTTCCTGATTTTGTCGTGAGCCTTTGAATCCAGCATTGACTGTCGTGCTCTTCGGATTTTTGTCCTTAGTCCGGCGTCGGTCCTTGTTGCGTCGCGGTTTTCCGTTTCCATCCCTAGTTTCGGATGTACTTGGGTTGCTGGGGCTACACCTTGCCAACCAGCTGTCCTCCCCTGCACAAAAGCGGGTCATGAGGCTTGTTAGTGCGGCCATTGTTCTTGGCTTTTCTTGGCCGAGGTGTCTGACGAGCCATTCGTCTTGGACATTATGCCTGAAAGCTGCTAAGGCTTCGGCGTCCGGACAGTCGACTATCTGATTCTTTTTAGTGAGGAATCTATTTCAGAACTGCCGAGCTGATTCTCCGGGTTGTTGAGTTATGTGACTAAGATCGTCTGCATCCGGGGGACGGACGTAGGTCCCTTGAAAGTTTGCTCGGAAAGCATCCTCGAGCTCTTCCCAGCTTCCAATTGTGTTTTCTGGAAGGCTTTTAAGCCAATGCCGGGCTGGCCCTTTAAGCTTAAGGGGTAGATATTTTATGGCGTGGAGATCATCTCCTCTAGCCATGTGTATGTGGAGGATATAATCCTCGATCCAGACTCCAGGGTCTGTTGTTCCATCATATGCCTCTATGTTTACGGGTTTGAATCCTTCTGGGAATTCATAGTCCAGGACCTCATCGGTGAAACATAGGGGGTGTGCGGCGCCCCTGTATTTGGGTGTGCCGGATTCTGATGATGGCTTCGTAGCATTGCTTAAGAGAGCTTGCTTTCTTGGCCCATAAATGGACCTGAATGGGCCATTATGCGAATCCTTGAGTGGGTCGCATGCCGATTTAGGTGCGGCGTCGCTTGCCGCTTTATGGGGTCGTCTATCCGACCGTGTGGCTTTTTCATTTTTTGAATGCGGGGGCTCTAGGGCCTCTTCGTCGAATTCAAGCAGTAGCTTTCTTTTCGGATAGCTTTTAGTGCGGCGACTGCCGCCGTACTTATCTGTGGTATTGATTACTTTGCTCCATGTAATCCGGAGTGCATCTTCCGCTGTTTTTAGCTTCCGCTTCTGCTTTTTTAGGATGCGTGCAGTTGCAACGAATCTCTCGTGGAGATTCTTTTGCTCCATAGGTTTGTTCGGCGTGAGGTTTTTTGGAATGTCGTTTTCGTCGGAGGAGGGATGTTCGGTTTCTCTATCCATGTTTCCCTGTTCGGACGGTTGCTCTAAGGCCTGCTCGTCGTCTACCGGCTCGTCCTGCTCTATGGCTGGGTTTTTGTCGAAGCGGGGCTTGGGTCTGCGTTTACGCTGACGCTTTGATTGCTTTTCGGGGGGTCGATCTCCTGTCACATCCCCTTTTTCCTCGTTGTCGCTTCATTTAGGGGTATCCACCATGTACACATCATGGGATGAGGTGGCTGTCCAATGCCCTATGGGCGTTGGTTCGTTGGTATCTCCTGCATCGTCATCCATGTTGTCGATGTCTCCGGAGTCGTAGTTGAGCACGTCGTTTAAATTGTCGACAGTGGCTACCAAGTGGGTGGTGGGTGGGCTTTGAATTTCTTCATCGTCCGTATCCCATCCTCGCTGACCGTAATCCGGCCAGGGCTCTCCTGATAAAGAAAGAGACTTTAGAGAATTCAGGATGTCGCCGAAGGGCGAGTGCTGAAAGATGTCCATGGCGGTGAACTCCATTATTGGCGCCCAATCGGGTTCGATTGGCAGGGACGCAAGGGGTTCGGAGTTCGGAGAGGAATCCGGCTCCTTGGAGTCACGGGCCGTGCAGAGTGCGGGGCTGGCGTTTGGCTTGATCGCCTTTGAGATTACAGCCCCCGAGGTGACGTCCAACCGCTCATCCTCGATGGCGCAGCTGGCTCCGAATTAAGGGTCACAGCCGGTGCGTTTGCGGCCTCCAGGGTACTGTTCGGCGACAGAGCTAGATCATGCCCCATGAGACAGTGCGGCGCGCTTGGCTGTGGCTCGAATCCGTCGAAGATCAAATCTCCGCGGACGTCTGCCGTGTAGTTTAGGCTTCCAAACCTGACTTGATGGCCAGGGGCATAGCTTTCGATCTGCTCCAGGTGGCCAAGTGAATTGGCCGGCAGTGCGAAGCCGCCGAAGACGAAGATCTGTCCGGGGAGAAAAATCTCACCCTGGACCGCATCGTCGTTGATGATCAAAGGAGCCATCGGGCCTAAAGGCGACGACATAGAGGAACTCTCAATGAAAGCACCAATGTCGGTGTCAAAACCGGCGGATCTCGGGTACGGGGTCCCGAACTGTGCGTCTAGGCCGGATGGTAACAGGAGACAGGGGACACTTTGTTTTACCCAGGTTCGGGCCCTCTCGATGGAGGTAATACCCTATTCCTGCTTGATTAATATTGATCATATGGGTAGTACAAGAGTAGATCTACCATGAGATCAAGGAGGCTAAACCCTAGAAGCTAGCCTATGGTATGATTGTTGTGTATGGAGTTGATTGCCTATGGACTACAACCCTCCGGTTTATATACACACCGGATAGGGTTAGGGTTACACCGAGTCGGTTACAATGGTAGGAGATCTTGAATATCCGCATCGCCAAGCTTGCCTTCCACGCCAAGGAAAGTCCCATCCGGACACGGGACGAAGTCTTCAATCTTGTATCTTCATAGTCCAGGAGTCCGACCGAAGGTATAGTCCGGCTACCCGAACACCCCCTAATCCAGGACTCCCTCTATTACGTTGATGCAAGCTTTGACACTGATCCGGATGATTCGAAATTGCAAACCGGATACGTGTTTACATTGAACGGTACAGCTGTCAGTTGGTGCAGTTCTAAACAAAGCGTCGTGGCGGGATCTACATGTGAAGTGGAGTACATAGCTGCTTCGGAAGCAGCAAATGGAGGAGTCTGGATGAAGGAGTTCATATCTGATCTAGGTGTCATACCTAGTGCATCGGGTCCAATGAAAATCTTTTGTGACAATACTGGAGCAATTGCCTTAGCGAAGGAATCCAGATTTGACAAGAGAACCAAGCACATCAAGAGACGCTTCAATTCCATCCAGGATCTAGTCCAGGTGGGAGACATAGAAATTTGCATGATACATACAGATCTGAATGTTCTAGACCCGTTGACTAAGCCTCTTCCACGAGCAAAACATGATCAGCACCAAGGCTCCATGGGTGTTAGAATCATTACTGTGTAATCTAGATCATTGACTCTAGTGCAAGTGGGAGACTGAAGGAAATATGCCCTAGAGGCAATAATAAAGTTATTATTTATTTCCTTATATCATGATAAATGTTTATTATCATGCTAGAATTGTATTAACTGGAAACATAATGCATGTGTGAATACATAGACAAATAGAGTGTCACTAGTATGCCTCTACTTAACTAGCTCCTTGATCAAAGATGGTTAAGTTTCCTAGACATTGACATGGGTTGTCATTTGATTAACGGGATCACATCATTAGGAGAATGATGTGATTGACATGACCCATTCCGTTAGCTTAGCACACGATCGTTTAAGTATGTTGCTATTGCTTTCTTCATGACTTATACATGTTCCTATGACTATGAGATTATGCAACTCCCATTTACTGGAGGAACACTTTGTGTGCTACCAAACGTCACAACGTAACTGGGTGATTATAAAGGTGCTCTATAGGTGTCTCCGAAGGTACTTGTTGGGTTGGCATATTTCGAGATTAGGATTTGTCACTCCGATTGTCGGAGAGGTATGTCTGGGCCCTCTCGGTAATGCACATCACTTAAGCCTTGCAAGCATTGCAACTAATGGGTTAGTTGCGAATGATGTATTATAGAACGAGTAAAGAGACTTGCCGGTAACGAGATTGAACTAGGTATTGAGATACCGACGATCAAATCTCGGGCAAGTAATATACCGATGACAAAGGGAACAACGTATGTTGTTATGCGGTCTGACCGATAAAGATCTTCGTAGAATATGTAGGAGCCAATATGAGCATCCGGGCTCCGCTATTGGTTATTGATCGGAGACGTGTATCGCTCATGTCTATATAGATCTCGAACTCGTAGGGTCCGCACGCTTAACACTACAATGACACCTATATTATGTGTTTTATGTTTTGATGTACCGAAGGTTGTTCGGAGTCCCAGATGTGATCACGGACATGACAAGGAGTCTCGAAATGGTCGAGACATGAAGATTGATATATTGGAAGCCTATGTTTGGATATCGGAAGTGTTCCGGGTGAAATCGGGATTTTACCGGAGTACCGGGGGGTTACCGGAACCCCCCCCCCTCGCCCCCCCCCGGGGGGCGGGCTTAATGGGGCTACATGGGCCTTAGTGGAAAAGGAGGGAAGCAAGGGAAGTGTGGGGCGCGCCCCCCAAGGCCCAAACCGAATTGGTTTAGGGCAAAGGGGGTCGGCCCCCCTCTTTCCTTCTTCCCCCCTCCCAAGTCCTAATCCAACTAGGAAAAGGGGGGAGTCCTACTCCCGGTGGGAGTAGGACTCCTCTGACGCACCACTCCCCTTGGCCGGCCGCACCCCCCCTTGCTCCTTTATATACAGGGGCAGGGGGGCACCTCTAGACACACAAGTTGATCAAGTTGATCCTCTCTTAGCCGTGTGCGGTGCCCCCCTCCACTACAGTCCACCTCGATAATACTGTAGCGGTGCTTAGGCGAAGCCCTGCGTCGGTAGAACATCAAAATCGTCACCACGCCGTCGTGCTGACGAAACTCTCCCTCAACACTCGGCTGGATCGGAGTTAGAGGGACTTCATTGGGCTGAACGTGTGCTGAACTCGGAGGTGCCGTGCGTTCGGTACTTGATCGGTCGGATCGTGAAGACGTACGACTACATCAACCGCGTTGTGCTAACGCTTCCGCTTTCGGTCTACGAGGGTACGTGGACAACACTCTTCCCTCTCGTTGCTATGCATCACCATGATCTTGCGTGTGCGTAGGAATTTTTTTGAAATTACTACGTTCCCCAACAGCGCGCCCTAGGGGGGGCGCCCTCCACCCTCGTGACCGCCTTGTGGCTTTCTTGACGGAGGGTCCAAGTCTCCAAGATCTTATCTGATGAGAAAATCACGTTTCCGAAGGTTTCATTCCGTTTGGACTCCGTTTGATATTATGTTTCTCCGAAACACTGAAATAGGCAAAAAACAGCAATTCTGGGCTGGGCCTCCGGTTAATAGGTTAGTCCCAAAAATAATATAAAAGTGGAAACTAAAGCCCAATATAGTCCAAAACAGTAGATAATATAGCATGGAGCAATCAAAAATTATAGATACGTTGGAGACGTATCAAGCATCCCTAAGCTTAATTCCTGCTCGTCCTCGAGTAGGTAAATGATAAAAAGAGAACTTTTTGATGCGGAGTGCTACTTGGCATAATTTTAATGTAATTCTTCTTAATTTTGGTATGAATATTCAGATCCGAAAGATTCAATACAAAAGTTCATATTGACATCAAAATGATAATACTTCAAGCATACTAACTAAGAAATTATGTCTTCTCAAAATAACATGGCCAAAGAAAGTTCATCCCTACAAAATCATATAGTTTAGTCATGTTTCATTTTCGTCACACAAGAATGCTCTCATCATGCACAACCCCGATGACAAGCTAAGCAATTGTTTCATACTTTAGTAATCTCAAACCTTTAAACTTTCACGCAATATATGAGCGCGAGCCATGGACATAACACTATGGGTGGAATAGAATATAATGAGGGGGGTTATGTGGAGAAGACAAAAAAAGGAGAAAGTCTCACATCAACGAGGCTAATCAATGGGCTATGGAGATGCCCACCGATTGATGTTAATGCAAGGAGTAGGGATTTCCATGCAACGGATGCACTAGAGCTATAAATGTATGAAAGCTCAACAAAAGAAATAGTGGTTGTGCATCCAAGTTGCTTGCTCACGAAGACCTAGGGCACTTGAGGAGGCCTATTGTTGGAATATACAAGCCAAGTTCTATAATGAAAAATTCTCACTAGTATATGAAAGTGATAACATGAGAGACTCTCTACTATGCAGATCATGGTCCTACTTTGAAGCACAAGTGCGGTAAAAGGATAGTAACATTGTCCCTTCTCTCTTTTTCTCTCATTTTTTGGGCCTTTTCTTTTTTATGGCCTTTCTCTTTTTTTATTCCTCACTTGGGACAATGCTCTAATAATGATGATCATCACACTTTTATTTATTTACAACTCAATGATTACAACTCGATACTAGAACAAAGATGACTCTATATGAATGCCCCCGGTGGTGTACCGGGATATGCAATGAACCAAGAGTGACATGTATGAAAGAATTATGAACGGTGGCTTTTCCACAAATACTATGTCAACTACATGATCATGCTAAGCAATATGACAATGATGAATGTGTCATGATGAACAGAATGATGGAAAGTTGCATGGCAATATATCTCGGAATGGCTATGGAAATGCCATAATAGGTAGGTATGGTGGCTGTTTTGAGGAAGATATAAGGAGGTTTATGTGTGAAAGAGCGTATCATATCACGGGGTTTGGATGCACCGGCGAAGTTTGCGCCAACTCTCAATGTGAGAAAGGGCAATGCACGGTACTGAAGAGGCTAGCAAGGATGGAAAGTTGAGAGTGCGTATAATCCATGGACTCAACATTAGTCATAAAGAACTCACATACTTATTGCAAAAATCTACAAGTCATCAAAAACCTCGATACTACGCGCATGCTCCTAGGGGGATAGATTGGTAGGAAAAGACCATCGCTTGTCCCCGACCGCCACTCATAAGGAGGACAATCAAATAACACCTCATGTTTCAAATTTGTTGCATAACGTTTACCATACGTGCATGCTACGGGACTTTCAAACCTCAACACAAGTATTTCTCAATTTCACAACTACTCAACTAGCACGACTTTGATATTATTACCTCCATATCTCAAAACAATCATCAAGCATCAAACTTTTCTTAGTATTCAACACACTCATAAGAAAGTTTTATTATTAATCTTGCATACCAAGCATATTAGGATTTTAAGCAAATTACCATGCTATTAGGAATTTCAAAATAATCTAAGTGAAGCATGAGAGATCAATAGTTTCTATAAAACAAATCCACTACCATGCTCTAAAAGATATAAGTGAAGCACTAGAGAAAAAACTATAAAGCTCAAAAGATATAAGTGAAGCACATAGAGTATTCTATCAAATTCCAAATCATGTATGACTCTCTAAAAAGGTGTGTACATCAAGGATTATTGTGGTAGACTAACAAGCAAAGACTCAAATCATAAAATACGCTCCAAGCAAAACACAAATCATGTGGTGAATAAAAATATAGCTCCAAGTAAAGTTACCGATAGAAGTAGACGAAAGAGAGGATGCCTTCCGGGGCATCCCCAAGCTTTGGCTTTTAGGTGTACTTAGCTTATCTTGGGGGTGCCATGGGCATCCCCAAGCTTAGGCTCTTGCCACTCCTTGTTCCATAATCCATCAAATCTTTACCCAAAACTTGAAAACTTCACAACACAAAACTTAAAGTAGAAAATCTCGTGAGCTCCGTTAGCGAAAGAAAACAAAAGACCACTTCAAGGTACTGTAATGAACTCATTATTTATTTATATTGGTGTTAAACCTACTGTATTCCAACTTCTCTATGGATTATAAACTATTTTACTAGCCATATATTCATCAAAATAAGGAAACAACACGCGAAAAACAGAATCTGTCAAAAACAGAACAGTCTGTAGTAATCTGTAGCTAGCGCAAGCTCTGGAACCCCAAAAATTATAAAATAAATTTCTGGACGTGAGGAATTTATCTATTAATCATCTGAAAAAAATAATTAACTAAATATCACTTTCCAAATAAAAATGACAGCAGTTCTCGTGAGCGCTAAAGTTTCTGTTTTTTACAGCAAGTTCAACAAGACTTTCCCCAAGTCTTCCCAATGGTTCTACTTGGCACAAACACTAATTAAAAACAAAAAACACAACCAAAACAGAGGCTAGATAAATTATTTATTCCTGAACAGGAGCAAAAATCAAGGAATAAAAATAAAATTGGGTTGCCTCCCAACAAGCACTATTGTTTAACGCCCCTAGCTAGGCATAACAAGCAAGAATAGATCTAGGTATTGCCATGTTTGGTAGGCAATCCATAAGTGGCTCTCATGATAGATTCATATGGTAATTTTATTTTATTTCTAGGGAATTTTTCCATGCCCTTTTCAATGGAAATTGAAATCTAATATTCCCTTCCTTCATATCAATAATTGCACCAACCGTTCTAAGGAAAGGTCTACCAAGAATAATAGGGCAACAAGGATTGCAATCTATATCGAGAATGATAAAATCTACGGGCACATAATTCCTATTTGAAACAATAAGAACATCATTAATTCTTCCCATAGGTTTCTTAATAGTGGAATCGGCAAGATGCAAGTTTAGAGAGCAATCATCAAAATCAAGGAAATCTAGCAAATCACACAAAATTTTGGGAATAGTAGAGACACTAGCACCCAAATCACACAAAGCATAAAACTCATAATCTTTATTTTAATTTTAATATTAGGTTCCCACTCATCATAAAGTTTTCTAGGGATAGAAACTTTCAACTCAATTTTTTCTTCATAAGATTGCATCAAGGCATCAACGATATGTTCGGTAAAGGCTTTATTTTGGCTATAAGCATGAGGAGAATTTAGCACGGATTGCAACAAGGAAATACAATCAATTAAAGAGCAATTTTCATAATTAAATATCTTGAAATCCAATATAGTGGGTTTAGCATCATCTAGGGTTTTATTTCTTTTAATCCCACTTTTATCAATTTCATCATCAAGATCTAAATACTCCGAATTTTTAGAACGCCTTCTAGGTAAAGGTGGATCATATTCAGTCCCATCATTATCTGGATTAATATTGCCAAACAAATATTTAATAGGGGACACATCAATAACTTTTAGATCTTCATCATTATTTTCACAGGAACTAGAAGAACATGCATTAATAAAGGCATCTTTCATAGCACGCGTCCTAGCGGTTCTTTCCTTGCACTCATCAATGGAAATTTTCATGGCTTTGAGAGACTCATTGATATCATGCTTAGGAGGAATAGATCTAAGCTTTAAAGAATCAACATCAAGAGAAATTCTATCAACGTTCCTAGCCAAATCATCAATCTTAAGCAATTTTTCTTCAATCATAGCATTAAAATTCTTTTGCGAAGAAATAAATTCTTTAATATTAGATTCAAAATTAGAGGGCATCTTATTATAAATTCCATGAGAATTGTTGTAGGAATTACCATAATTATTAGAGGGATTACTAGGATAAGGCCTAGGATTGAAATTTCCTCTATACGCGTTGTTACCAAAATTGTTCCTACCAACAAAATTCACATCCATAGATTCATTATTATTCTCAATCAAAGTAGACAAGAGCATATCATTAGGATCAGAAGAAACACTCTTATTAGCAAATAATTTCATAATTTCATCCATCTTTACACTCAAAATATTAATTTCTTCTATCACATGCACCTTTTTATTAGTAGATCTTTCAGTATGCCATTGAGAATAATTAACCATAATATTATCTAGGAGTTTAGTAGCATCTCCTAAAGTGATTTCCATAAAAGTGCCTCCCGCGGCCAAATCTAAAAGATTTCTAAAAGAAAAATTCAATCCGGCATAAAAATTTTGTATAATCATCCACAAATTCAAAACATGAGTAGGGAAATTACGTATCATTAATTTCATTCTCTCCCAAGCTTGTGCAACATGTTCATGATCAAGTTGCTTAAAATTCATAATATCGTTTCTAAGAGAGATGATCTTAGCGGGAGGAAAAATACTTTGAGATAAAATCATCTTTGCACTTGTTCCATGAATCAATACTATTTTTAGGCAAAGATGAAAACCAAGCTTTAGCACGATCTCTAAGCGAAAAAGGAAATAGCTTCAATTTAACAATATCATTATCGACATCTTTTTGTTTTGCATGTCACACAAATCAACGAAGCTATTAAGATGGGTAGCGGCATCTTCACTAGGAAGGCCGGAAAACGGATCTTTCATGATAAGATTCAGCAAAGCAGCATTAATTTCGCAAGATTCAGCATCGGTAAGAGGAGCAATCGGAGTGCTAAGGAAATCATTATTGTTGGTATTGGTGAAGTCACACAATTTAGTATTATCTTGAGCCATCACGACAAACAAGCAATCCAACACACGAGCAAACAAAAAGCAAACGGGCAAAAAGAGGCAAATAGAGAGGGAGGATAGAGAGAGAGGGTGAATAAAATGGCAAGGATGAAGTGGGGGAGAGGAAAACCAGAGGCAAATGGCAAATAATGTAATGCGGGAGATAGGGATTGTGATGGGTACTTGGTATGTTGACTTTTGCACAGACTCCCCGGCAACGGCGCCAGAAATTCTTCTTGCTACCTCTTGAGCACTGCGTTGGATTTCCCTGAAGAGGAGAGGATGATGCAGCAAAGTAGCGTAAGTATTTCCCTCAGTTTTTGAGAACCAAGGTATCAATCCAGTAGGAGGCTACGCACGAGTCCCTTGTACCTACACAAAAACAATAGCTCAACGCAACCAACGCGCTTAGGGGTTGTCAATCCCTTCACGGTCACTTACGAAAGTGAGATCTGATAGAGATTATAAATAATATTTTTGATATTTTTGGAATAGAGATGCAAAGTAAAAAGTAAAAGCAAAGTAAAAGCAAAGCAATAATAAAGTGATGGAGATTGATATGATGAGAAAGAGACCCGGGGGCCATAGGTTTCACTAGTGGCTTCTCTCAAGAGCATAAGTATTCTACGGTGGGTGAACAAATTACTGTAGAGCAATTGACAGAATTGAGCATAGTTATGAGAATATCTAGGTATGATTATGTATATAGGCATCACGTCCGAGACAAGTAGACCGACTCCTGCCTGCATCTACTACTATTACTCCACTCATCGACCGCTATCCAGCATGCATCTAGAATATTAAGTTAAAAATAGAGTAACGCCTTAAGCAAGATGACATGATGTAGAGGGATAGTTTCATGCAATATGATAAAAAACCCATCTTGTTATCCTCAATGGCAACAATACAATACGTGCCTTGCTGCCCCTTCTGTCACTGGGAAAGGACACTGCAAGATTGAACCCAAAGCTAAGCACTTCTCCCATGGCAAGAACAACCAATCTAGTAGGCCAAACCAAACTGATAATTCGAAGAGACTTGCAAAGATAACCAATCATACATAAAAGAATTCAGAGAAGATTCAAATATTATTCATAGATATACTTGATCATAAACCCACAATTCATCGATCTCAACAAACACACCGCAAAAAGAAGATTACATCAAATAGATCTCCACAAGAGAGGGGGAGAACATTGTATTGAGATCCAAAAAGAGAGAAGAAGCCATCTAGCTACTAACTATGGACCCGTAGGTCTGAAGTAAACTACTCACACTTCATCGGAGGGGCTTGGATGATGATGTAGAAGCCCTCCGTGATCGATGCCCCCTCCGTCGTAGCTCCGGAACAGGCCCCAAGATGGGATCTCATGGATATAGAATGTTGCGGCGGTGGAATTAGGTATTTAGCTCCGTCCCTGATCGTTTGGGGGTACGTAGGTATATATAGGAGGAAGAAGTATGTCGGTGGAGCTTCGAGGGGCCCATGAGGCAGGGGGCGCGACCTAGGGGGGCGCCCTCCACCCTCGTGACCGCCTCGTGGCTTTCTTGACGGAGGGTCCATGTCTCCTGGATCTTATCTGATGAGAGAATCACGTTTCTGAAGGTTTCATTCCATTTGGACTATGTTTTATATTCTATTTCTCTGAAACACTGAAATAGGCAAAAAAATAACAATTCTGGGCTGGGCCTCTGGTTAATAGGTTAATCCCATAATATAAATGTGGAAAATAAAGCCCAATATAGTCCAAAATAGTAGATAATATAGCATGGTGCAATTAAAAATTATAGATACGTTGGAGACGTATCATCATGCCTGACTAGTTTCGATCGTCGGGATCATCCGGCCAATATCCTTCACGGCGGTTCAGCCGCACTGGTCCTGGACCCAATAATTGATGGGTTCCACTGAAGCGAGTCCTGATGGACGGTGGCAGTAGCCTCAACCTGCTCTATCAGGATATAGTGCGCAAAATGGGCATCAATCCATCACAGATCTAGCCCACAAAGACTACCTTTAAAGGAGTCATACCAGGTGTAGAGGCCCGCTGTACGGGCTCAATCACACTAGAGGTTGTCTTCGGATCTCTGGACAACTTCCGAAGCGAGGAGTTAATCTTTGATATTGTCCCTTTTCGCAGCGGTTATCACACACTGCTCGGACGAACCGCATTTGCTCGATGCAACGCGGTGCCACACTACGCTTATCTCAAGCTCAAGATGACTGGACCACGCGGCGTCATAACAGTTAATGGCAACACGGAACGCTCCCTCCGCACCGAGGAGCACACCGCTGCCTTAGCAGCAGAAGTACAGAGTGGCCTTTTCAAGCACAACCTTAATTCAGCGGCCGAGCTCCCGGGCACTGTCAAGAGAGTCCGGACTATTCTGCAGCAGGACAGCTCGGCTAGTCAAGAGCTTGACTAGCAATTCGGCCTCTGTCCTAGTCCCGACCAAGTGGCGGCAATTGTACCCCGCGTACATAACTACGCACTCAAAATACCATGGGCATGGATGGAGGCATAACTAGCTTGTAATCCGCAATACGGCTCGACCGCCCCGGACACACGTACTTTCACCGTTTCCTTTTTTCTCCTTTTCAGGTTTCTTTTTTTTACAGGCCTTCCCTGACGGCTTGACCATCGGTTCTTTTCGAAGGATAAATACACCAAGATGACAAGAAGCATGGACGTACTAGGGAATTTTTAGGTTGTTTCTTTAACGATCCCTTACCTATTTTCAGGAGCCGTGGGCAGCTCTCCCTTGGGTAAGGCATATTAAGTAGCCTTCTACTTATTGCAATACTTGTATAAATGCGCCTTAACGCACTACTAAAATTATAATGGAAACAGTTTGCGGCCCAAATTTTACGGCTTTAGCTTACTACCCTTTCTTCTTTTCCTTTTTGATAACCTTATCAAATAGCACCCGTACACTTTGGTATGTTTCAATTTGCCAGGGGCTTCATAGCGCCCCACAACACGGCAACAAAGTCTGAACACTTTTTACATTATAGTTCGGCACCTCGAATTTAGAACTATATGCATTGGCTCCGAATCATGTCTTTGGTCAATACTTGGATTGCCCGGCTCCCGTGCTTGCTACCTTACGTTCCATTATATCGGCTAGGGTAGTAAAGGGAGAACTACTGCATTGTGCCCTGGTTTACCCGGAGGAGCACCTCAGTAGAGAAAGCTGAAAACTGACTGTCATGATGCGGCGAGAGCTGGTCAGATCTTCGGAGGTCCCATATCCTTATATATTTTTTCTGCATTACACGAGGGATCTGTACTTACCCGATCAGGTGTTTATAGCATCCTAGTTCGGATAATAGGGGCTGCACCTATATTTTCATTGTCAAACTCCTATGGCTAAGTGAGGATGCTAAAGCCGCATAGTCCGATTGCCTAGTTCGTCGCGCTAGAAACCTCCTTCAAGGACCAAACAATTGGATCAAGAGTGTTTAGATTACATCCCGAACACCCTCGTACTACCTACGTGGGGGCAGAAGCCGACGACTGGCCAACTCTCAGATTTCACACAACACGGCCACATAGGAGGTGATTTTTTTTAAATAACAAACATTATATTAAATCAACGACTTTGTTTCATCATACAAGGCAGAGACAACATGAATTTATTCATTCGAAAATAATGTCTTGCGCACATTGCGTCGCCATAATACGAAACCCCTCCAGGACGTCTTCAAAATACCGCTCGGGCATGCGGTGCTCCTTGCCCTCTGGCGGTCCCCCGGTCGTAAGCTTGACAGCGTCCATCTTCGCCCACCACACCTTGACACGGGCGAAGGCCATGCACGCGCCCTCGATGCAGACCGACCGCTTGACGATGTCCAGCCGAGGGCAGGCATTCACCAGCCGCTTCACGAGTCCGAAGTAGCTACCGGGTATAGCTTCGGCAGGCCACATCCGGATTATTAAATCCTTCATGGCTAGTTCGGCCACCCTATGCAGCTCGACCAGCTGTTTTAGCCGATCGCTAAGGGCACTGGTTGTTCTGGCTCAAGATATTGCAACCAGAATAGCTTCTCCGTAGAGCTCCCTTCTTTGGCTCGGAAGAACTCCGCATCATCAGACATACTGCGCGGAAGATCCGCAAACGCCCCTGGAGAACTCCGAATCCAGGTTAGTAAGAGATACTTTGTCTTCACATATTTTCTTTGCATACTAAACTCCTTACCCACCACGATTTTCTTGGCCTCCTGGATCTCCTGGAGGGTGCCCTGGGCCTCAATCCGGGCCTCTTCTGCGCTTTGGAGGGACATAGCAAGTTCAGTCTCTCGAGCCGAAACGTCGCGCTCCAAGGATTCACATTTTTTCACTGCATCCTGGAGCTCTTGCTAGATCTCATCAAGCGGGGCCTCGCGCTTCTAACGAGCGTCTATTTCCTTGGCAGCTTTCTCCTCGGCCTGGGCCAGGGCCTGTTTAAGGACCTCGACCTCGGTCGCTGCTCCTACACATACCGTGGCACCACGGTCAATATGAATTATTTATTCTTTCCGAATATACAGCTAGTCAGTACATACTTTGCTTGTCATCTAACTGCTTCCTCGCTTGGCCGAGCTCCTCCTCAGCCCGCTCCAATCTCTGCTTTACTCCGGAGACTTCGGCATTATGTGAGGTCGCGGCCAGCAATGACACCTGCTTATTCACATAAGACATATTTTAGTTAGTTTCCTGAGAAAATAAATTGATCCTCTATTCGGCTCTTCTTTCCAAACACCGAACAATGTCTCGGGGGCTACTGTCTATATTGGGATTTTATCTTTTGTGTTGCTTACCTCAAAACATGTCAGTAGGCTGCTGCAGGCTTCGTTTAGTCCGCTCTTGATGGATTGAACCCTCCCAATCACCGTACCCATAAGGATACAGTGTTCATCCACAATGGAAGCGCCTCATAGCGCTTCCAGCAGATTATGCGGTGCCTCTGGTTGGACAGAGGTCACCGGCGGCATAGGCACACCCCTTCTTTCGAAGGTGGTTTCTCGCCGTATTACGGAGCCGTATAGGTCTCCGGGCTTGTATTCGGCTGGGGGCCGAACTGAGCAAAGCCCCCATCCACAGTCGCCATGGGGGTCTGCTCCTCCATGTGTCCGGTAGCTGAGGCTTCGCCCTCTGGCGGCACCCTGGCGGCCTCCTGAACCTCTCCCTGGCCGGGGAAGGTCCTTTGGGACAACACCTCATTGTCACCCTTGGTCGTGGGAGAGTGAGCGGTCGGCGGTGACTCGCTGTCCATCGCCTTCGAATCCAACGAACCTCTCGATGAGGATCACAGGGAGCTGCCATGGGCTGGACTGCAATGGCATAAATTAACATATTATATTATGAAGCAAGAGAGGTCGGATGCATGGACATATGTGGGTTTTTAGTAATTACGACGTGGCCAGAGGCTTGTTTCGGGGGCGTCGCTCCGGGCTGCTATCGATGTCCCACGCGGAGTTATCCGCAGGGGGACCCTTCCCCCTCTTGGGCGCCTCTGCCTCCAGATTTTTGGAGGCCACCCTCTTCCTCCTCCCCCCATCAAGGGGAGAGGTGCTTTCTTCCCCCTTCTCGTCATCGTCTTCGGTGGCGAAGAAGAAAGTCTTGTCTTCGGACGACACGTCTGAAGCTCCCTTGCGGCGGAGGCCACTCCGAACCCCCTTGGCCTTCTTCTTGGCCATCTTCTCTGGCGCCTTATAGGGCGCCGGCACCAGCATCTTCGCCAGGAGCGGGATGACTGATAACCCACAAGTATAGGGGATCAATTGTAGCTTCTTTTGATAAGTAAGAGTGTCAAACCCAATGAGGAGCTAAAGGTAGAACAAATATTCCCTTAAGTTCTATCGACCACCGATACAACTCTACGCACGCTTAACGTTTGCTTTACCTAGAACAAGTATCAAACTAGAAGTACTCTGTAGGTGTTTTTGGATAGGTTTGCAAGATAATAAAGAGCATGTAAATAAAAGCTAGGGGCTGTTTAGATAAAGAAGCAATAAAGTTAGTATAGCGAGTGTGGAAAAGTGGTGGTAGGAGTTTCCAAATTGTCCCTAAGCAATTGACTACTTTACTAGACCGATAGCTAGTTTTAAGTGGGAGAGGCCACTGCTAGCATGTCATCCCTGACTTGGAATTCTATGCACTCATGATTGGAACTATTAGCAAGCATCCACAACTAGTGTTCATTAAGGTAAAAGCCAGCCATAGCATTAAGATATATTGGTACCCCTTCAATCCTGTATGCATCAATTTCTATGCTAGGTTGAAACTTCTGTCACTCTTGCCCTCCAATACATAGTCCTATCAACATACAACTAAACCTATGGTGTGATCCATGCGCGCGCTCATATGAAGGGCACCAAAGGACAGCAACATAACCACAAGCAGATTAAACCAATCATAGAAATTCATCAACCACCGATAGGACAACGAAAATCTACTCAAACATCATAGGATGGCAACACATCATTGGATAATAATATGAAGCATAAAGCACCATGTTCAAGTAGAGGGTATAGCAGGTTGCGGGAGAGTGGACCGTTGTAGATAGAGGGGGGAGGTGATGGAGATGTTGGTGAAGATGGTGGAGGTGTTGGTGTAGTTTGCGGTGATGATGCTGGCCCCCGGCGGCGTTCCGGCGCCACTGGAAGCAAGGGGGAGAGAGCCCCCTTCTTCTTCTTCTTCTTCTTCTTCTTCCTTGACCTTCTCCCTAGATGGGAGAAGGGTTTCCCCTCGGGTCCATGGTCTCCATGGAGTGGGAGGGGCGAGAGCCCCTCCGAGATTGGATCTGTCTCTCTGTCTCTCTCTGTTTCTGCGTTCTCAGATTCTGCCCTTTCACCGTTTCTTATATTCCCCGAGATCCGTAACTCTGATTGGGCTGAAATTTTAACACAATCTCTATTCGGATATTAGCTTTCTTGCGGCGAAAGAAGGGCACCAACCGCCTTATGGGGTAGCCACGAGGGCCCAGGGCGCGCCTGACCCCCTGGGGCACGCCCCCCTGCCTCGTGCCCCCCTCGGGCATCGTCTCGTGTTGATTCTTCTTCCCAAAAATCACATATATTCCAAAAAAATCTCCGTCAGTTTTTATTCCGTTTGGACTCCATTTGATATGGATTTACTGCGAAACAAAAAACATGCAACAAACAGGAACTGGCACCGGGCACTGGATCAATATGTTAGTCCCAAAAATAATATAAAAAGTTGCCAAAAAGTATGAAAGTTGAATAATATTGGCATGGAACAATCAAAAAATATGGATACAATGGAGACATATCAGCATCCCCAAGCTTAATTCCCGCTCGTCCTTGAGTAGGTAAATGATAAAAAAGAATTTTTTTGATGTGGAATGCTACCTAGCATAATCTTGATCATATATCTAATCATGGCATGAATATTAAGACACGAGTGATTTAAAGCAATAGTCTATCATTTGACATTAAGACAATAATACTTCAAGCATACTAACCAAGCAATTATGTCTTATCAAAATAACATAGCCAAAGAAAGCTCATCCCTACAAAATCATAATGTCTGGCTATGCTCCATCTTCACCACACAAAGCATTCAAATCATGCACAACCCCGATGACAAGCCAAGAAATTGGTTCATACTTTTTAACGCACTTTAGCATTTTCAACCCTCACGCAAATACATGAGCGCAAGCCATGGACATAGCACTATGGGTGGAATAGAATATGATGATGGAGGTTTGTGTGAACAAGACAAAAAAGAAGAAAGTCTCACATTGATGCGGCTAATCAACGGGCTATGGAGATGCCCATCAATTGATGTCAATTTGAGGAGTAGGGATTGCCATGCAGCGGATGCACTAAGAGCTATAAGTTTATGAAAGCTCAAACTGAAACTAAGTGGATGTGCATCCAACTTCTTGCTCATGAAGACCTCAGGCATTTGAGGAAGCCCATCATCGGAATATACAAGCCAAGTTCTATAATGAAAATTCCCACTAGTATATGAAAGTGATAACTCAAGAGACTCTCTATATGAAGAACATGGTGCTACTCTGAAGCACCAGTGTGGTACAAGGATAGTAACATTGCCCCTTCTCTCTTTTTCTCTCATTTTTTGTCTTTTTTTCTTTTTTGGGCCTTCTCTTTTTTTGGCCTTCTCTTTTTTTCCTTTTTTTATTTTTTTCGTTCGGAGTCTCATCCCGACTTGTGGGGGAATCATAGTCTCCATCATCCTTTCCTCACTGGGACAATACTCTAATAATGATGATCATCACACTTTTATTTACTTACAACTCAATATTACAACTCGATGCTAGAACAAAGATATGACTCTATATGAATGCCTCCGGCGGTGTACCGGGATGTGCAATGATCTAGCATAGCAATGACATCAAAATGCAGACAAGCCATGAAAACATCATGCTAGCTATCTTTCGATCATGCAAAGCAATATGACAATAAATGCTCAAGTCATGTATATGATGATAATGGAAGTTGCATGGCAATATATCTTAGAATGGCTATGGAAATGCCATGATAGGTAGGTATGGTGGCTGTTTTGAGGAGGATATAAGGAGGCTTATGTGTGATAGAGCGTATCGTACCACGGGGTTTGGATGCACCGGTGAAGTTTGCACCAACTCTCGAGGTGAGAAAGGGCAATGCACGGTACCGAAGAGGCTAGCAATGATGGAAGGGTGAGAGTGCATATAATCATTGGACTCACATTAGTCATAAAGAACTCATATACTTATTGCAAAAGTTTATTAGCCCTCGAAGCAAAGTACTACTACGCATGCCCCTAGGGGGATAGATTGGTAGGAAAAGACCATCCTTCGTCCCCGACTGCCACTCATAAGGAAGACAATCATTATATACCTCATGCTCCAACTTCGTTACATAACGGTTCACCATACGTGCATGCTACGGGACTTCCAAACCTCAACAAAAGTATTTCTCAATTTCACAATTACTCAAGTAGAATGAATCTAATATCACCACCTTTATATCGCAAAACTATTGCAAGGAATCAAACATATCATATTCAGTGATCTACAAGTTTTATGTAGGACTAGCACATATGCCCGTGCGTTGCAACGGGGAAAATTGATGTTTTGCACAAGCATAATGTCCCATGGCATCGGATTCATTATGAAGAACATGTTGCAATGCATCATCGTCCTTCTACAAAATGAATATAAAAAAATACGTCGCAATTTAGTCGTGTTCATATTTTCTTTGCGGGGCTTAATGTGTCCCACTGATTTCATTTAAATACAATCCTTTTTAATGGAATTTAAGTATGATCCTTTCATTAATTACCATGAAGTCCTTACCCGTTTTAGTCGGGAATCAAATCCTTCCTTTTCTAATGTAGTAGCCCCAACACATTAAGGCCTATAGATCCTTTGTTTTAATTATCCTACCTTTTTACCTCAAATCCTTCATGTAGAATTTATTAAGACAACAATCTTTCTAATAATTGTTCCACCGATTTACCCATAATCCTTTCTTTAATTAGACACATTCGTTTAAAAATTATATTTAAGCCCACAATCCTTCCTTCATTAGCTCATTTGCTTAATTATCTCTCCCTAAACATGAGCCTTGGACCTCACCCTTCCCCATCTACAGGAACGAAGGGCGATTTGCGCGAACCCCGGGCTCTCCACCTCGCCATTGCCAAATCGGCGACTCCCTCGCCCTCCGTCAGACGCTCCGGCGGTGGGAGGACGGGGAGGCCCGATTTGTAGCATGTACATAGTGTAGGAGTGCATAGGGAGCCAACCGGTGGCGTCGTGGAGGCGGCGGTGCGACTGGATCGGCTTTTTGTAGGTGTTGGTCTCCCCTTGAGGGAGAAGTTCCGGTGGAGCTCCTTTCTTCATGCTCGCTGCTCGGTGGAGAGGTCGTGCACGGTTCCCCTGTGCCGAAGATCGAGGGATGGCGATTCCGGCGGTTGAAGATCTGGAGAAGGAAGGTGATGTTGAGTGGTGCGACAACGACAACGGCCATGGGTGTAGGTCCTCAGGGACTGTTGATCGGAGACTTTCCGTTTCGCCCGGGGGCTGCTTCGATCCAATGCGTCAGCGGGCAGCGGCGAACGGCGCGTCACCGGCTCGTCCACGGCGCCGGTGTAGTCAGGTTGTAGAGGGGCTTGGTTGTAATTTCCTTTTCTGTGTGGACCTTTCAGTAATTTGGCCGTTTTAATAACAACTCCTTTTCTCGCAAATAAATAAATAAACATGATGACTGCCACTCATATATTTAGAGTGAGTTAGGATTAGTAAATATGAAAGGTGCATAAGTCTTTGGTTGTTACACCTAAGAGATAGAGAGGATGTCTTGTGTTCAATTCCCACAATGTTGATTTATTTTGACCCAATTATTTTTTGCGGTCTCTTTATGAAAGCCCATAAAAGGCCCATCAACATACAAGTAACTGGCTTAGATCGCTTAACGTGTGTAAACCAAACATAAAGGACTAAACCAAACCAAGAATACCTATTCCCTTTAATAGTAGGTATAGATATAGATTTTATGACTAACCATGTGAATGACCAATTCCTGTCAACTCTCTAAATGGATATAAGTGCAGCAGGAGAGTTTAATTATTTCTACAAAATATATGCCCACACTCAAACAAATATAAGTGAAGAAAAAGAGCATTCTACAAATGGTGGTATTCTATGTGAAGAGAAACAGGCAATCCAAACTTCAAATGATATAAAGTGAAGCTCATGAAACATTCTATACAGCCATACTCAAAAGATATAAGTGAAGTGCAATGAGCATTCTATAAATCAACCAAGGACTATCTCATAGCAGCATGGTGCATAAAATAAAAGTGAAAACTAAATGCAAAAGACGCTCCAAGATTGCACATACCGCATGAACGAAACGAATCCGAAAACATACCGATACTTGTTGAAGAAAGATGGGATGCCTTCCGGGGCATC